>NW_014554664.1:284622-337040 GCF_001313825.1 Dinoponera quadriceps | reverse complement strand
GCTTTCCCTCCCTCCCACCCTCCTTCTCACCCTTGCAGTCGATCAATGCGTGGACGGGTTTCACTTTCGCGGTGTTAAAGTGTTGCACCACTGCAGATTGAAGAGCCGGGATCGGCGAGGAAGGGAGAGAGAGAAAGAGAGAGAGAGAGAGAGTATAAAACCCGCGACGCGAAGGAGGAATCGCGCGACGACTCCGCTCGATTCCAGTGCGATTCGCGAGTCCCGATCGCGCGGAAAATTCGTGCGACAACGATCGCACGCGCCATCGCGCCGAGGCTCCGCCGGCCGCACAATTTTCGACGAGTCTCTACGGATGCGATCGTCGTCGCGAGCTTATCGGGTCGTCAATTATGAATCGTCGCCCCGACGGTCGGTTTAAGTCGGACCGCGGACCGTAAATATCTTCGACGAAAAATCGTCGCACTATCGTCCGGGAGGGAAAGAGGGGGAGGGGGGGAGGCTATCGGGCGCTACCAACGATCGACTCTATTTCCATGTGTTGCCTTATTTATTTCCGCACGCAATCGATCGCGGGTCGAATCCGACCGACCGACCGGCCGGCCGGCCGATGCCGGTCCGAGGAGCGATCGGAGGGGCTCGTTGCTAATTCATCATTTCCTGGAGTCTGCTGGTCTCGGCTGCCGCCGCCCCCTCGCCCCCGGAAATGCATGCGGCAAGAAATAGAACCGCGCGCGGCGTCGTCGGCGCTTAATTATTCCTTCGAGAGCGATCGCGCGCCGACCGAGAGGGGTCCCGCGAGTGGGGACGCCGTGCGATGACGCCTGAATTTTTCGTGCGCGATAAAAATAATTGCGAGAGAGAGAGAGAGAGAGAGAGAGAGAGAGAGAGAGGTGGAACATGGACCTGCGAAAAACGAAGCCCGAGTGCCCGGGGAAAAAATAGCACGCCGTCAATGGCGCGGCTTCGATTATTCATTCGAAAGCTGCTGAACGAGCAAACGAGCGAAGGAATGAACGAATGAACGAACAAACGAGCGAGCGAACGAACGGACGGGCGAAAAATGGCTCGGCCGCGACGATCATCCGGGAAACCGTTAGCGTGTAGAATCAAGCGGAAGGCGAGGGTAAGGTAAACGCACGTGACAGTCGTGTGCGTGCGCGACAGGATGGATGGTATCCGCAAAGGATACACCGTAAAGATTCGACGCTCGCCTAATGTATCGTGCGGTAATCCGCTTAAAACGACAGCTAATCCGTCGTTCGATTATGTGCGACCCTACCGCCGCCGGGGTGATAAATTTCTCGCAGTGGCGCGAAAGTGCACGGAGGGCCGCCTCGGCTGCCAAGGGGATGCTCGAAACGCGTGGATTTTTCGCGTCAATGTCGACACAGCGGCGACGAGACGTCATCCGGACAAGCGTCTCGCGACGGAGAATTCGCAACGCGAGTTTCAGCGAAGTCACTCCTCGAGCGAAATCACTCGATCGCGAAATAATGCCGTGAGAAGGATCTCGGGGAATTCTCATTTGAGAATTTTAGCAAAAATTGCGCACGGTTGCAAATTTGTTATTCTCCGTTTCCGTTGATTTCGATCGTGGCATACTGTATACGCTTAAATGGTCTCTTATATCTTTTACCCTTTTACCCCTTTAGGCCTCTATCACAATCGTGATGGTGAAGATGGAACCCGCATAAGAAAAATATTTTTCTCTTAAAATCTGTTTAAAAGATTTTTTTTCTTAAAATCTTACGGTAGTTTTGAAAAGAAAATAGCATTTATTCCAAAAATGTCCAAAAGAAAAATTTCTTGGTTTTGTTTGTACATTTTGTGTTACTTATATACCACGTTGTTATTATTTATTTATTATTTATAATATTTATTTTATCTACAGCTGATTCTTCTTTATCAGCGGAACACGGTTCTTTCTTTTCTTCTTTTTAATCTCCGTCTATTCATCTGCAATGCATGTCGCGTGTACTAAAGGATTTTTCCCGTTCATAGAGATTAATTATTATAAAAATTTGAAGAATAAAGAATAAAGAGAAATGAATAAGGAAACCGTCGGGGCGAGGAAGTATTATCGCGCCAAGGAAAGTCGATATATAGAGAGATGCTATTCTCGCGTACCCCTCCCGAAAGTGGAGAGTCGAATTAACGAAAGCCTTCCGTTCTATTTGCAGCAAAGGATGGAGGCCAGCGAGTGGGATCACGCGACCTTGAGGGAGGAGGAATTCGAACAGCATGCCGTATATTTGGTACCGGATGTGGCAGCATCGCCGGGCGATACCAATCGTGCGGAGGCGTCCTTGCCGCGGAACCTGGTCCTCAAAGCCTCTCAGGCCCTCAACGATGTATGTTCCTCCATCATGAAAGAATCCCACCCCGAAATTGATCGAGAAATCTCCTCGACGCTGTAATCGTCGGGTTCAATTTCGCGAACGCGATCATTTCCTACTGACGAATCGAATTGTCGGGTTACCACCCGCGAGTCGAGGGTGTTGGCAATGTAACTCGGGTATTTTTATAATCAAATCCCACATTGAGGAAGATCCCACTAAATTTAAAATAATTTTCGACCTTAACTATCTTCTTCCGGTTTCAACGCAAGAAAAATAATAGTAGTAATATGTGCATGTAAGATTATTATGATTGGTAGTATGATAACACTTATGACTAGAAAAATTACTATTAGAAAAAAATATTAGAAAAATTAGTGGGAAAATAGTTCTCCTGGCTATAATTCTTTCACTTATGTGATTATAGTTACAAATTCCACAAATTTTTTTCTCAACGCAGAATAGTAGAGAATACTAGGACTAGTTGACTGAAAGAGTAAATTGGCTAATTATTTTTGCTATTTTCTAACAGATTACAGAATCGGTCAAAAAGAGATTTCAAACATGCCAATGATGGTTATGAAATCTCTATTTGCTGGATTCCTACTGATGGTTGTTGATAACCTGTTAGAAAACAACAGAAATAATCAATTAGCCAACTTTCCCTTATAGCCCAATAGCCCCGGTTTCCCTTATTCGAATACCTAAATTCACAAGTGTCACTCACTTACCGGATACTCAGGTATCAAAATTCGCGAATACTCTACTTGGGTATTTGAAATTTCCAAAATTTGATAAGACCGTGTGTGTTTCTTTAACATACATTTATTTTTACTAAACTACACATCAAAATATTAAGTAAAGTCATCGATATATTTGATTAAGTATTGTATAAATATAGCATATATATGTAAATGTATAAATATTGATTGTTATTTTCAATTGTTTGCCTTCAAAGCTTTACAAAGCCTTTCCAAATATTCATATTTTATCCCGGCATATCTTGATATTTAAAAATTAATTATTTCGTAAGGTATTTACTTTTCGTTAACCTTACCTTATTATCTTTATACATAGAATGATCTGTTATCTACGTAATTTTATTTAATGAAAAATAAATAAGAAGACACAGTAATGAAAATAAATAGCTGCATAGATATTAACTGCATACCCGAATATCCGAGTAATTTCAAAAATGTCCGGGTACTCGGCTATTCGGGGAATACCCGGAAGGCTCAGACACTCAGGTAGTACCCGAGATATTCAGGTATACGCAATTGGCCACCACTAATCGTCGATCCTCTGTGAGGAGGTTGAGCTTGCGTGCGAAGTCGACACGAGTCGAGGAAGCCGACTCAGCTTTCGGGTGAAATTCGCGATCCGTTAAACCGCCGATCTCGTTTGTGAGCAAACGAGCGAGCGGACGAAGGCGTTGGCCAGGAAATCAAACTCGACCGAGTGACGGGGCTAATTAACTTACGAGGCGTTACTCAGAAGCGACGTCGAATCGTTACACTTTCCTCGACAGCGAAAACCGAGAACGTTCGCTCGGTCAATCGGCAGGACTAGCTCGAATCCAAATTTCCCTGCCATTTTGGACCTAATTTTCAATATTCAAAAATTCAACTTTTCTCCACCGCCGAATTCTCATTTTTATGTAAATTGGGTTATCTTTTGTATCAATTATCGACCCCCGAATGTGATTATATGCGAAGCCTTTCAAAAGTATCCTCTTAAATGGATCCAAGGTAATGCTAAGTAATTTTATTTAAATACCGGAAAATTGGACGAAAATCCGGACGAAGTAAGTTTCCTTCACTCTCAATAGTCCTCAGGCATCGCCCCATATTTCCCTGAAAAGGAAACTCGGAGGTTAAAGAATTTTAAGCCGTTCGAGTTAAAGTTATTCTAAAAGTTATTCTACTGTGTACACAACAGTGATATTCGTGGCAACTAGGAAGTTAACGCCTATTCTGACGCTTTAATCAGATGGACCTTTTTTCAACTCGCTTAACCAATATTTACTATATTTTTCTCTTTAATTCAAACATCGTTGATAAAAATGTAGCATTATTATCAATAAATATTTACTAAGCAATTTTTCGACAAGAGAGAGAAAAACCTTGTCATATATCTGACAAATGTCATGTTCAGATCACCTTAAAATTACATCATTTTCCTTTGACCTTAATAAAATCGTTCCTGAAGAAATTGAAACTAAAAATGAAGCTAAATTCTACTCGGGCTTGAATTTTTAATTCCTCTCGTTTCAAACCTCTAATTAAGAAATTACTACTTATCTGAGAGACGAAGCTCGTGACTCTTATTTTAATTTAAAAATTCAATATAAGAACTTATATAAGTAGAAATGTCAGATAAAATTTAACATCAAATTGGTGCAAAAATCTGATATAAAAAATGCGTGTTCGGTCAGTCAAAAGGTTAAGTGCAGTTTCTAAATTAAATTTGACGTTATTGCATATTCAATAGAAACAAATTACTTATCATCCAAAAAATCGCCGCTGTTGTTTATTCTCTTTTATCACTATTCCGGAAACACACAGAATACATTATTATTATATATTATACATATTCTTATATATTATATATTATGTATAACGTCTTATATTTATATATAATATATAAACTCTCTCTTCCTCTCTCTCTTTAATTATATATATGCAGGATGGCCCATAATTTTCTCGGGATCCGTGATATACAAATAGAACGGATGAAACTGAACAGCAAAATTATACACCATTTTGCAAAATTCATAATAATTAATGAGGAATTAATTGATCTATGTGAGCTAATAAGCGCACCGGAAGCGGGAACCGGCTCTGTATAAAGAAAAATGACTTATTTCTGAAAATCTCCTAGCAACGACGAATATGAATTGATTTCTAGCGCATATAAAAACATAAGCAGTAAAACTTGAACAGTAAGAAAATTGATCGAACGTTAATTATTTGATTATTCTTCTTAGGATCGAAGAACAATCGACGGTGATCGGTCAATTGCTTACTTCTTACGTCTTACATTTTTCCGCGTGCTATGCAACAAGCAGCATGTCATACAGGGTTGCGCGCTGAAAAGAAACGTGCCTTTCGTTATCAGTTAGTACTCATCGTTGCTCGATTTTCAGTGGATCATTTCTTTTATACAGAATCCGGTCTACAGCTCCTCCTCGTACGGGAAAACACTACAAGAATACGAAAAAATTGCTGATACTATTGGGGAACAATAGTTTTTCAATAACATACCGTAATTTTCTCATATTCTTGTGGTTTTCCGTACGTTCATTAATTCATACAGATTAATTAATTCCTCGTTAAATATTTCAAATTTTGCAAAATGGCAACATGACTTTTCCATTCAGCTTCACTCGTTCTACCTGCGCATCACGGATACCGAGAAAATTATCGTAACACCCTGTGCAACGTTATTATAATACATATCACACAGCGTTATTGCCCGTATCATACGAGCCAACGTCATCTGGTGAATTAAACTTTTCGACTGACCGAGCAAATGAATCCGTCGTAATCGTCCGGGATTCGTAAACGTCGAAAAGTTAAGACCGAATGCAGAAGCGGAATTTCAACTCAGTTACTCCCCCGTCTCTCGTGCGCGTGCGAGATTTCCAGCCGGACGCGAGGGAGAACATCCGGGAGGGATGTTGCGAATCGCGACGATATCGAGGAGCGCGCGGGGCTAATCGAAGTGCAAGCGCGCGCGCGCGCGAGCTGGACTGAAGGCGAGCCGAAGAGTTAAATTAGTTTCGCCATACAGACGTCTCTGTGCGATAGGCGGATTCTATTCTAGCGCGAGACGGGCTGGAAATAGCTTCTATCTTCCGTCGCATATTTTAACAAAATAACCCGTGCGGGACGAGCGAATGGCGACGGGGAATATCGGAGAGCGCAAACACGCGCGCGGGTGTATTCGCCGTCGATCGTTCGCCGCCTCGTTTGAGTCCGCTCGGGCGATATTCCGGAGGGCACGCCGTCGATCCTTGCCGCGAGATTCGTCCGCGGGGAAGGCGACTTCGAGTCGCGCGGCTTAGAGTAACTTGAAGTCCCGAAGAGCCCCGGCGATTTCGACAATCGCGCTCGAAGTTGCGTCGAGAAGCGCTCGGTTTATTCGTGACTATAATTGCATAGTGAAGCAATTACGCGGAAGAAAAAACCCGACTCGTGTAACTGAATTTCTGTTCCCCGAGGAACTAGGGCTGGAGAAAAAACTCGATGACGAGGAACGATTTGTCTGTAGCTGCGACAACAAATGTTCGTCTGCATTAAAATTCGGTTCTATTGAAAAAAAGTGCCCAATAGCTGTGACTAAAATTGTGTGCGTGAAATAATTACAGGGGGAATAATTTTTGGAGTAAGCGCTACTAAAAAAAAACTGCTAATAATAATTAATATAAGTTTATGTGTAATATATGTGTGTGTGTGTGTGTGTGTGTGTGTGTGTGTGTGTGTGTGTGTGTGTGTGTGTGTGTAATATATATATATATATAAGTTTATGTGTAATATATATATAATAAAAAAATAGTAGCAGCATAATGCTACTTTTTTTATTAGAATAACGAAAATATATGATTGACATTACAAATGACTAATTCGATTGAGAATAAAAATTTTTTTTTCTCTTGACAGAAACCTTCAGAAATTTCTATTCTTACAAGAGAGTTCTTGTCTGATGAGTAATGAACAGAAATTCAGTTATAAGAACCGAGTTATCATCCATGTTTAATCTGAAAAATCCTCCTTGCTGTAAAGGCTATAATATCAGTGATAATAATCTTGCCTGCATTTTGCTATTATATTAACATATTCTTAGAACAACCAAAAATATGGTCGTCGCCAAAAATCACTAATTTCAGTGAAATTAACCATTTTATTTTCTCTTGCTTTTTATATATTCTTTTTCAAGGATACCGACACATATATGTATATATATATATGTTTGTATATATTTTTATATGTATATATGTTTGTGTAGAGAAAAATAATTTTGCTGTCGCAGCGAAGCCATCGTTGCTACTGCATATTCGTTACAACAAAATTTATATGATGTAATTAAATTAGCGAATTATTCGTAATTAGAGCAGAAATAGTTTTTTCGCCAGAATAGCAAAATTTTGTCGAATGAATTTGTCTTTAGGACACGTTAATTTGCTGTTAGAGCAAAATAGTGCTTTCCTACATTTACTAATTTGTTCTTATAGCAAAATATATCCAACGGACGTCAATTAATATTTTTAATAAACCTTTTTGTTGCCCGCGTGATAACAGATTTTGCTGCGGCGGCATAAAATTTGTTTTGCAAATTATTTTTCTCATTACAGACACTTCCAATTTTCCCTTTTAACTTCGGACATTTCCGATGAAATATAACGAACATTACTGTGAATAAACAATCACCACAAAATTCCACAAGTAAAGAGAAATCTCGTCACATGATTTACAAATGTCATATTTATGTCACTTTAAAATTAACTCATTTTAGAATTTTAATAAATCCATCCCTGAAGAGGTTAACAAGTTCGTTATCAAACAGTCATCTGACAAATCATGCGCCGCAGAGCGCCGTATATTTTTCACCTTCATTTCTACGTAGTTATGTAAACCAGAGTTAATTTGTTTTTGCTGGATATAAAATGGAAAATTATCGCTGTCACAAATACGTGACATCTTTCGTGAAAATCGGCGCGTAGTAACGAAGAACGTTAATTCGAACATCAGCTCTCGCTCGGGATTCTATCTCGAATCACCGAAGAACCGGGCGAAAATCTACGACATCGAGTCGCCGAGTCCCATTTAAGAATTCTCTCGAGACCGCGAAATTGATGGACATATGAATACTTGAGTCGCGAGAGGCGAGAAGCGGAGTCGACTGTGGATGGTCGACGCCGACTGGCCTTTATAAATACCTGTCACGGCTCTCGAAATACACACCGTCGATCGTCCCGATCGTACTCGACATTAATCGAGATTAATCGGAAATTATACGTGTGGCAGGTGTTGGGTGTGTGGAGCACCAGTTACATCCCCAAGGGAACACGCTTCGGTCCTCTGGTCGGCCAGGTGTACACGAAGGATTCGGTGCCGGCGGACGCGAACCGGAAGTACTTCTGGCGGGTAAGAGCCTCTCCTTACGCGTGCGTTACTCAACCGCGCCTGGATACTCCGTTCCGTGGCGGATTACGTAGCGGAGCGGTTAACATTTCACTTCGAGGAGGTACCGGTCAACGCGGACGCAAGGTCGCGGTGGCGTAACGCAAGCCTGGCGAAAAGAAAGGAAGGAAGGAGACGACGTGAGGGTAAAGAAAAGCCGCGAGAAACGGCAGGAGGAGAAGCCAGTGAAGATCAGAAACTGGTTTCAGCTCAATCTGGCGAGCCTTAAAGCGAAACCCACGAAGCCATTGATGCCTCGTAACTCATCAATTCATTACGATAGTTACGCCGACGGTTCCTCGCCGAGATCTCCGCCGCGAGACACACACGGTGTGTGTGTGTGTGTGTGTGTGTGTGTGTGTATGTATGTGCACTGGGATGTATAAAGTGTGGACGCAACCGAGTGCCAGAGGAGTGACCGGTGCCTTTTCGGTGTTTTCTTGTATAACGGTGGAGTCGCGATCAGCGTTGACCACCTTTGCGAATTTTGCTCCAGGTTCCTCGCGGTGTATTATAGCTCATTACTGCGCGTGTCGATCGCATGTATTACTTCTTTGGATCGCGCGAATCTTCTAAATCTACGTATCTATCGGAAAACAGCGGCAGTTTGCAAAAAGAGAAAAAGATATTGAAACAAGAGGCAAAATTGGGAATATTAAAAATTAAATCCTTAAAATTGCACTTTTTTTCATTATAAATATATAAATAGTTGCACGATTGTTGCAGCTAAATCCATCTGTTTCGAGACAATGTCAATGTATAAAAAAATAATAAAATCAAGAAACAAATTGGCAATGAGAGGTGAAATTGATATAGATTCGAAGGAAACACTCGATTATTTTTTTTTGCTTGCACGTTGTTATTTAGTGTGACAATACTGTGACAATCAAAGAACAAATTTTTTAAATTATATTTCTTTATTATTAACAGGTTGCGCGAATTTTTGTACTCGTTACAAAACAGTGCCACATTATTGAGAAAAAAAGACAAATTTCATAATAAGATGTAAAATTGATAAATTTAAATTGCTCGCTCTTACATATAATTAATATAACAATTAATTAAATCTATTTTTTCCCCAATAATGTCTAGAACATGTGACTTTTCGAAATCACATTCCTTCGGTACTCTTTCAAATTAATCGTAAGAGGTAGTCAGTCGGATCGCGAATACGAAAAGCCGCGAGAGTCCGCTGCGCGCAAGAGGTAGGTTCACTCATAAAAATCTGTTCCTTTATCAGGTGTATAAGAACAACGAGCTGTTCTACTACATCGACGGTTATGACGTCCAGAAATCGAATTGGATGCGTTACGTGAATCCCGCCTACTCGTCCGAATCGCAAAACCTAATAGCATGCCAGTATAAGGTAAAGCAATTTCACCGAGTGCACATCTCGCCGGGCGCATGTATTTTCAGACCGCGTTCGGATTAGCGAGCGGGGTAAGAGGAAATCGGGACTCAATCGTTCTTCGTACACCTGTTTCAGATGAACATTTATTTTTACACGATCAAGCCGATACTACCAAATCAAGAGTTGCTGGTTTGGTACTGCAGGGAGTTTGCGGAAAGGCTCAATTATCCGCTCACCGGCGAGCTGATGCTTCAGAGAATACGTAAGTCGACATTCCGAGCTAGCATAGCGCGAGAGGAAACGGTGGAAACTTCAAATTTGTGTGTAACAATCACGAGGGAAGCTTTGTCATCTCTGTGATGCTACTGTTTTGAAGTTTATTAACGTTTACGAGGCGTTTTCTCTCTCTCTCTCTCTCTCTCTCTCTCTCTCTCTCTCTCTCTCTCTCTCTCTCTCGCATGGCACCGCGGAAAGTTTACAAAAATATACAGAGAAAATATTGTGGTAAAAATTACTACAAAAGTTTGCAATGTTAGACCATACTGAAATTATGATACAATAATTATTATTATTATTATGACTGAAGTTATGATGTGTATTGTGATCTTTAGTGATGTGTATCATACATACACATCTAAAGATTACAACACACGGCATAATTTCAATAATAATTCCGATATAGTTTAGCACTAAAAATTTTTGTAGTAATTTTTGCTATAATATTTTCTCCGTGCACAAAGAAAGATAACTCGATAACTGTTTAAGAGAAACACGGCATATTATCGGCAACAATATGGAACGTACTCAGCTGATAAGCTGATGTTTCGAAATGTATGTAAATTGATACTCGTTTAAAATAGCATGCGGAAGTTGTAACGAAATTTTTCATTCATACGACAGATAATCACACGATGAAAATTGTCGTTTATAATTCGTGTTTGAATATTTCACCTCATCATTGACACGATGCATTTTTTTCAAAAACTTATACAAACACAGAAGAAGTTCGCGATAATCGTTCACAATATAGCATTTGACGACTTCCAAGCTGATGCTTCGGGAAGTAAATCGATACTTGTCTGAAATAACACGTGAAAATTGTTACAAGATTTTAAATTTAAATTAAACAATCTCAGTTGCGGAAAGAATACTGATTATTCAAGATCCGCGTTTTAGCATTTTATTTTCTTCATCATTAATAATACATTTTTATCATACCTCGAAAAATTGCACGAACAGAAAGGGGGAAAACTCAATAATAATTCGTAATCGATGAAACATACACTCACCGATAAGTTGACGCCTCAGAAAATACGTGAGTCAATACTCGCTGAACGAATTATAACGCGGGAAAACTGTAATAAGACTGAAAATGCAAATAATAATTAGTAATAAGAAAAGTTTATGTGATGATTTAAATTTAAAAATTTCATTTCATCATCAACAGTGCATTTTTATTGCACTACGGAAAGTTACAATAATATAGTGATTTAAAACCCGTGGCCCTGAATTAAAACGGTGCCAGTCACCAAAAGAGAAGCAAAAGTTCATATAAATATGCAAGGTAAATATATAGTAAATTACAGATAATTTATAATTTATAATATAGTAATAATTTATAATATATTGCAGTAAATTACAATAAATTATACATAAACAAAACATACAGGATGGTGAAACCTGTATAAGTAGATTGCATTGAACAGAATAGAATATATATATTAAAAAATTATAAAAATATAAAAAAAGGATTTTGTTGACAATTGTTTACAATATAAAGAATACTCATCGAGTTACTAGTTCAGAAAATATTTAATAGTCAATATTCGTAAAAAATATGGAAGTCAAATTTCAAATCTGAATAACGATTAGTGATACGAGAAGCTTTATCGTTTGTGATTCGGATTTGATAAAATTTCATTTTACCGATAAATATGCGCTGTTATCGCACTACGGTGAATTACAAAAATATCCAATACCTACTCAAAATACACACGAAACTTGTTCGCCGACGAGCTAATATTTTAGCAAATACGTAAATCAATATTCCCAAAAAATAACATGTGAAATCTGTAACAAATTGTTTTAATTCCAACTACAATTGATATCACAAGGATAACTGTCGCTTATTCACGCGTATATGAATTGTGATTTATTGATAGCTGTTTGTTCCTACTGTATTAAGAGCAACTTCAAAGATACAAAACGAAATCATTATTCACGGCATACAAAGTGTCCTGATAATACGTTCTACCCGCTCACGTGCCCGGTGCCGTGCGAAATATCAGAGATTCCGTGCGCGACTGAAAAACCGTAAAGGACGAATTTGCAACGCGTGTTGCGAAATTTTACAGGACAACAAGTACAACAATCGGCGCTACCAACGGAAATCCCGCCTACCGTCGACGTGGTGTCGCCGCTTAAGGACTCGTCGATCTACGAGAGGCGCTCGCAGATGACGCCGACCGACGGTTCCGTCAGGTCGGACGAGGGTTACCACTCGAACGGCTACCACGACGAGATCCTTACGCCGCCCGAGGAGAGTAGCGAGTCCGACTCCGAGAACAACTACGTGCTGGACTTCAGCAAGAACGCCAAGTCCTCGGTGTGCAGCGACGAGATCCTTAAGCAGGACAACGCCGCGGTGAAGAATGAGTACAGGAAGGTGAAGATCAAGATCTCCAAGACCTATGGCAACTTCCAGACGGCGAAGAGCTTGGACGGCCCGGCGAAGGACAAGGAGCAGGAGCTCTCCAGCCGGGCGGTTAGCCCGGAACTCCACAAGCCGATGTCGCCGGTCATCCTCCAGAAAAGCGCCATATTGTCGACCGTGAGCGAGGACGAGGTCGTTCCTTCCGAGAAGAACGCCAAGCCCTTCTACGAGCCGGAGGTGAAGGGTGGCCTGCCGATGTCCGGCAGACCCGCCTACCTCACCAGCCCGAGCAGCTCCATCCTGGAGAACATTCTCCTGCGCAACAGCACCGACAACAACAACAACAACAGCCACAACCACCATCACCACCATCACCATCATCACAACAACAACAACAACAACAATCACCACCACCACCAGCATCATCAGCACAACGGTGGTTCGCAGCAGCAGCAACAGCAGCAGCAGCAGCAACAGCAGCAGCAGCAGCAGCAGCATCATCAGCACCACCAAATGCACCATCAGACCCACGTGGACTCGGTGACGCCGCCGCCCTCCAGCCCAACCGAGATGGCGTACTCCTACAAGAAGTCCCACCGTTACGGCAACATCCTACCTTGCAGTCCGGACTCCAGCTCGAATCTACCCATGCAAACCGACTCGTGCGTCAACTCGACCAGCGGCAACGGTGCGCCGCCTATGCAGAGTCCCACCAGCAATCTGCACTCCAGCACGGGCGGGCTGCACTCGAGCACCGGCTCGGCGAGCGCCGTTCTACCACCGCATCCCGGTAGTCTGCACTCGTCCAGCAACCCTGGTAGCGGCGGTGGCAGCGGGGCCGCCGCCGGCGGCGGAGGTAACGGCGGCGGTATTCACTCCAGCAGCAGCGTGCTATCGTCCAGCACGATACTGACGTCCACCAGCGGCAACCCGCACTCCTCCACGACGACGAGCGGCTGCCCGCCCAAGCGGAAGACCAAGTCGCCGTCGCCGTCGAGCCAGAATGGCGTGTCCACCCCGACGATCCTCTACTCCAGCTCGGGTAACTGCCAGATCGAGGCCAGCCCGGTCTACTCGAACTCCGCGGCCGGCGGCGCTACCGGCGGAGCCGGTAACAATCAGAGCGTCTCGCCGATCTCGCCGATCCAGTCACCCTCGTCCTACAGTCCGTACAGTCTCTACGGTCACCAAAACGGCTCGCTCCACCACAACGTCGCGCCCTTGTCCATCAACTGCACCGCCTACTCGCCCACGCCGAGCGGTAACGTGGTCTACGAGAGGTCAGACGGCAGGAGGTTGGAGGCGGCCAGCAGCAGCCACCAATTGCCCACTTCGTCGACCATGCAGATGGACGGCAACCAGGCGTTGATCGCCGGCACGCACAATCTCCACTTAGGCCACCATCCAGGCCTCACCATCCACGCCAACTCGTCGTCCCTCAACAGATACTCGCCGGCGAGCTCGTTGTCGCCGGATGACCACGGCTGTTCCCAGAGCGGCTCGCTGAGCCCGAACTCGCAGGGCTCGAGGGGCTACAGGTCGTTGCCTTACCCGCTCAAGAAAAAGGACGGCAAGATGCACTACGAGTGCAACGTGTGCTGCAAGACCTTCGGCCAGCTGTCGAACCTCAAGGTGCACCTCAGGACGCACTCCGGCGAGAGGCCCTTCAAGTGTAACGTCTGCACCAAGAGCTTCACGCAGCTCGCGCACCTCCAGAAGCATCATCTCGTGCATACCGGTAAGCACGCGTTCGCCAAGGCAACGATACGTTGGGTGGTTTGACGTGGTTACTTCGATCCTGGGGCGATTATCGAAAAGTCGTAGTGGAACGACCTATCTCGGTTTCTTCAACACGTTGACTCTTGTCGTAGAATTCACCGATGATATCGTAACGATATGGATATATCCTAAGTCATGATTTAATTTAACCATTTATCCGCAATGGTTCCACTGTTTGAATCCAGGAATACTATAATGATTGCTGTGATGACTCCACAGTTGGGACCATCACAATTCGAGTGCTTTCTTCAAGTGGTTCAAAAGGCTCACTTAGTTCTTGAAGACTTTCATAATGTTAATCAGTGATGATGCCATATATTTTTCTACCATTCAAGATTCGCTATATCATATAAGATCTGGAAGAAAGAAGCTAAAAATCAATCGGGCATTCAGGCAAATATGATATGTACTAATTTGCAGTACACGTATATATATATATATATATATATATATATATATATATATATATATAGAGTCATAGAGATATTATAAATAATAAATTACAGATATATTATTTCTCTTAAAAATCCATTGAAATTCGTTTTTTGTGTGGCAAATATCAAGATTCGTTTAATTTATACTTTACCGTGCTTTTACACGCATAGTCTTTTAACCTTTAAATTATTCGAGCTACATCCGACGTCACGAACGAACGTGACTGCGGGTGAAATAACCTCGCCAGTTATAACTTCAAACTTACCCCCTTATTGCGTTTGTGTTTACGCAATATACCAACGCGTCTATGTTCTCAGGTGAAAAGCCGCATCAGTGCGAGATATGCAAGAAGAGGTTCAGCTCAACCTCGAATCTCAAGACTCACCTTAGACTGCACTCCGGTCAAAAGCCGTACGCCTGCGACCTCTGTCCCGCGAAGTTCACCCAGTTTGTCCATTTGAAGCTGCACAAGAGGCTGCACACGAACGAGCGGCCCTACACCTGCCAGGGCTGCGACAAGAAGTACATTAGTGCGAGCGGCCTTAGAACCCACTGGAAGACTACGAGCTGCAGGCCGAACAATATCGAGGACGAGCTCGCGCTCGCAGCCGCGGCCGTGGGCTCGCCGACGTATTATGAGTACGGTCCTGACATGAATGTCGGTAAGTAAAGCAGAGCTTTTTCGTCTTGTAACTGAAGAGTTCGACTCCCGTAAGTAAATGAAGAGATCGGAAGAAATATAAATAAATAACTAGCTTACAAGATATTGGCATATAGGAGGAAAATTCCGTAACTATATACAAGAAAGGGGAAAAGAAAATCTGGCTTATAAGAGCCGCTTTTTTGGCGTAAATTAATATATAACAATTATTTATTAACAGTAACTTTCACCTCACACCATATACATCATAATCGTTTCAATCAAATGCTATCTTTCTCTAGTATATATTTTCTTTCCTTAGTATGTATTACAATGTCTCGACAAAAAAACAGAAAATTACAAAAATGTAACAAGTAGCGTACAATCCAAATATTTAACCTGTTAAGGTCCAAGACATTTTTTATTTGGAAATTATGTTATTTTTCTTTTTCTTTTGTATTATTTTCCTTTCCAAGTTAGTTGAAAATCCTTAGAATCTAGAATACCATCACAATTGTGATAAAATATATGTGATATAAAATGCTTATCAGGAACGCAAGTCGATGGAAATAAGTTTTTAAATCTAAAATCTCATGATATAAAAGAATTCACAGACTTGCCCAAGTTACATTTTAATACATGCGCGGAACCGTAATCGTTCATTATTCACTAATAACCACGATTTTTTTATGTAAAAATTCCTTACTAATGACGTAAAAACCATTGAAACCTTCCACATAAGCGATTGTGGTTCATACAGTTCAGGTAACTATTTCCGTTTTTTTTCTGATTTTAAAGCTATATATGATTTTAAAGCTATATATGAGAGATTCTTGTTTTCTTTAAATGATGATTGTTGTTATTGTTATTATGACAGGAATTCTAAATAAGCAAAGATTTTGCGATGGGAATTTGGATTTTGATGCGAGAGATTTGTCGCCTCTCTGACACGCAAAGGTTTATTTGAAATAACGTAATCGATTTTCATTTCACAAAATGAACCGGTGTTGTGTGTCCGTATGACACGTAATCACGGCTATTCTGATTAATAAAAATCAACCCGAGACCCTATAATCCTGTCATTTCGATTTTACTTCTGACGACATATAACAACAAACTTTCGTGCCAATTTGATAAAATCATACGATGAAAAAGGGCCAGCGAGAGTCGAATGAAAGAAACTTCTTTTTCCCTTCGTCATGCCGATACTACATCGTGCATAATTTAGATTTGTCCGTTCTCGAATATCAATGAACTTGTTTACATCGATTATTTAATATGTAATTAATAATCTACTATTAATTTTGTACTAAATTATCCTCATTATAGTAATGAATGATGTACGTATGAAGGATAGTATGATTAAAACATTGACTGCCCAGCGAGTTTTACATTAGTGATGTCAATCTCCAGATATCCAGGGATTATTAAATCGGAGTATACCCTAAATACTACCGCAGGTATTCGAGTCTTCCGAGTATTATTCGGACATTCAATTACTTTGAGAATTTATTGAGTTGTCAATTTTTCTGGCGATAATAAATAACGAACAAATGCATTTAGAAGGACCTGTATTACCGTTTGTAAAATTGAAAATACTATCCGCGTATTTGTAATGCATTTCCAGTACGCATCAAGTTTCAAAGATTTGCCTACTTTTTTAATATTTATATGTTCAGAATACATTCGTTACTTTTATTTCTTATTATTAATATTATTGAACATTCGAACTGTTCTATATGAATGTTTAGTATTCTGATATAACTAATGTAACAAATATGTGTTCGAGTAACGAATAGATGTCTACATATGCGGGCAATTATCGACGGAAACTTTGGATATACGGGTACCAGGGTTATTGTTCATTGTCTCTTAAGTTCTGATTACTCGAGTATTCGGTTATTTTAAATAGTATCCGAATGTCCGAATAGTACCCGTGAGTTCAGATATACGTTTCTGTATCCAGATATAGAAACTACCTGGTGTATATGTTGACAGCATTAACACGTTGAGCGCGGCGCCGATATTGCTGTCCGTTTAGCCGACAGCGAGCACCTGACGACGAGCGCGCAAGCGGTATTGGAATGGGGAGAGTAAACAGAGGACTATTTTGTTTCACCTTCTTATGTTTTTTTCAAACGATCTATAAACAAAAGAGAATCGGAAGGGGAACGGCAAAAAGGCGACCTCCAAGAGACGATTAGTTAGAAAAAAGCCACGGAAGTGTAGAGACGACTTGCGAATAAAAAGTTTTGGTTTGTTTTTGAAAATATTTATTGCCCATAAAACAAAAAATGTTCGGAGAAGAAGATAGTGATACGTCGAGTGATTTATTTTTATCATCCAAACGTCGAAATCGCCGAGTATTAGGGTCGTCATCATCGGAAGATGATAATTCATTAGACCAAGTAATGGAACCTGACAATGACAGTTGTGCAATAAGTGTTAACGAAGCCAGTGAACAAAATGAATGGTTTGATCCCAAAGGCAACCAACTGAATATTGTGCCTTTTACGAGTGCCTACGGTGCCAAAAAAACTAATGAGAAAATGCGGAATTGTAGTGGAAAGTGGAAGATTTTTTTATGCACTTTTTGTCACCGACGAAATTTTTGAACACGTGAGTGAGCAAACAAATCTTTATGCTGCATCAAGAATCGCCTCTAAACATTTAGCTAAATGGATCCCAACAAACAAAAATGAGATAAAGCGTTTATTTGGACTAATAATATGGATAGGACTGGTGATGCTTCCATCCTTACGTCTGTATTGGTCTTGGGATCCATTGTTTGCTCAAACATTCTCGCAGAAAGTAATGAGGAGAGATCGATTTGAAATTCTCATGAGAATGTTACATTTCGTAAATAATAGAGTAGTTGACGCATCTGATCGTTTATCAAAAGTTCCATTTATCTTAGACGAACTGAATAAAAACTTTCAAAAATATTATGATCCACCCGAGGTACTGTGCATTGACGAGTCACTAATCCCATTCCGCGGGCGAATCGTATTCAGACAGTATTTGAAACAAAAACAACATAAATATGGAATAAAAATATTTAAATTGTGTTGTGGTTATGGATACACATACAATTTTCGTGTCCACACCGGGAAAACTCTCGACAAGGAAAATACAACACCGTCAAATATTGTAATGTGTTTATCTAACAATTTATTTCATAAAGGCCATACGTTGTGTACTGATAACTGGTACACCAGTGTCGATTTGGCGAAAAAACTGATATAAAAAAAATACACATCCGATTGGTATAAATAAATCGAAATAAATCGTAAAGGAAACCCAAAAGAAGTAACAACCACCAAATTGAAACGCGGGAAAATTATCGCCAAAGAAAATAATAATGGTATAACAGTGTTGAAGTGGAAAGACAAGAGAGACGTTCTGGTCCTATCTACAAAAAACTCAAATGAAATAATAAATGTAAAAACAAGAAGAGGATTTTGCCCCAAACCAAAAATTGCGACTGAATATAACAAAGCGAAGACATCTATTGACTTATCAGACCAAATGAGTGCGTATAGCACTCCCTTGAGAAAAACTATAAAATGGTATAAAAGGTTAGCTTTCGAGCTTTTTCTAAATACTGCTGTCGTAAATGTCTTGTTCATGTTTCAAGAAGTAACAGGGAAGGAAATATCAGTCACCGAATTTCGCAGAGAATTGGCGGATACACTCACACGGCAGTTAGATGAGGAAATTCCTGTCTATGTTGAAAAGAAGAATGAAGAAAAAAGAATTGTTCATCAATTACAAAAAAAAGAAGGAGACGTGCATAAAGTCCGAAGATATTGTGCGGGATGTTACAATGCAAATACAAAGCTATTCGGACGCAAGACAGCCAGAAATTTGACCAAAAAAGTCACATTTTGTAATACATGTAAAGCCAAGCCACATTTTCGCTTAAAGTGTTTTAATAAATTTCATTGAAATTACTGCATTAATTTTTTAACTTTGATACTGTCGGTCCCCAGGGACTGACGTTGCCCAAATGAAAAGTGCATTGTCAGTCCCCAGGGACCGACGCCGGCCAAACAGAAAGTTCATTGTCGGTCCCCAGGGACCGACGCCGCGTTCAACGTGTTAATCATCACTATATCATGCGCCATATATTTATTTCATTGGGGATTATCGGTGATTCCCCGTGGCAGTTAGCGCATTGAAATACATACGATAACTTCTCCATACGCAGTGTAACGGTTTAATGCATCTTGCCGCATACATTATTTATACATATCGTCAAAATTAAGGTAATTTAACACGAAATTAGTAGTTAATTATTCAGATAATTAAGATAATTTAGTACGTAATTAATAATCAAAGTATATATTGAATCGATTGATGTAAATTGCAAGTCTATATCGTCGTTCGCGTGATATTCCTGTAAGAGAATTTTATTGATATCTCGGCGAACTCTTCGAAATTTTTACTATTGATAAAAGTGGGGAACTATTTGTTTGAATGCTCTAAAATAGTTGTGGCGGATTTTCAATGGTGACATTAAAGACATCCTTCGTAAATCTATTATTTATCAAACGAAATTATTTTTCTATAAATTTATTTGAATGTCTAAGTAATAAATATTAGATTGAAGCGAAATTAAAATGAATATATACGCAGAATTATAATATATAATATATATATCGTAATGTTATAATTCTGCGTATATATTCATTTTAATTTCGCTTCAACCTAATATATATATATATTGTAATATTATAATACTGCGTATATAATAATAATCGATTAATAATTCAATAATTTAAAAAAATTAATTTAAAAAAACCAAAAGATCTATGTTTGTATAAAAATAGTATTATATATACAATAAGATGAATCACATATATATCTTTAGAAAAATATGCTTGATCTTGATGTATCGCAGATACATTTCACAGATAGAGACATTCTAGTGACAAATTACATGTCATGTTTTATCACAAAGTTGGAGATGTCTATGAGTTTACTCGAGGAATTCCAAACCGATCGATCTATTAGCGACACCACGAGCAGCGCCACATATAATCATCATCGTAGACAAAAACTAATATTCATGATCAGATATCATACTTAATATCGTCTTAAGTTCAACTTTAGACGCTGTATTGGAAGATGAACTTAAGACTATTTTAAATAGGAAATTTCACCATCAATACTAAAGATAACGCGCATTAAATGGCAACGTATCGCTCTTTTCAGGAAATATGCCGAAAGAATGCGAGCTGGAGCACATCGATAATTACGACAGGCACGGATCGGCGCACGGTCCGCACTCCACGTCTCTCCACAACCTGGAAAACTCCGTAGGTCGGCCGAGCGTCATAGAGACGTCCCAGCCGCACATTATCGAGTGTACATAAGCCGCACACGGGGTATGAGCCCCTTCGCTCCGGCGCGAGAGACGCGGCCGTGGAAATATAAACGAGTTGCTCTGCGACTGACGAGATAAGGTAACACAGAAGAAGGGAGAACGAGCTCCCTTCTCCCCTCTCCCGGTTCCCCCGTCCCTCTGGAATGGCAGGAAAGAACAGAACTTTCGCGAAGACGACGGCTGTCGAGTGAGAGGAGGTCTCCCGTCAACGAATCGTCCTCCCCCGATTCCGATGAGAATCTACAGATTTCGTGGGAAGGAATGGAAACGATATCTCGACGAAGGCCTCGCGAGGACGAAAACACCGCGAAGTTGTTGCTCGAACTGATCATTATCGCTCACGATTATTTCCGTTTTCGCTCCACGAAAGCCAGAATCTTCCCGATGAAAGACTCGACGGGAGGGTGATTCGTTGCGAGGGATCGTCCGGAACGGGATGAAGACGCGAAAGGTGGATAAGAGGTACCGCGGATAAGATACAGCAGAAATGATCGTCGCCGGTCGCGCGACGCACAGTTCGACCGATCGCTCCGAAACAATCAGTTCGGCCCGAAGCGATCTCAGTTTTTAGCCAGCACTTCGAACTTTGTTGCTTTATCGCCGAGGGAGTGCCGAGAGAGAGAGAGATAGAGAGAGTGCGCGACGTTGAGAGAGGAAAATAGAGAGAGAGAGAGAGAGAGAGAGAGAGATGAAAAGCAGAAAAAAAAGAAACCAAAAAAAGGAACGCAGAAGAAGAAGAAACGAATGAATTTTGCCGCGGCGAATCGACGAGGTTCTGTCCTAGTAGAGGCGCATAAAGTTCCTTCCTTGTAAATACTTGTTTCTATATTTTTTCTATCGTAGCGTTATATCAACGAAGAGAGAGGGGGAGCTTCCTCCCCCGGAGAATAATCAGGCTTAATCGCTCGACCGAGTGTTCCCAGGTCCTGCCGTTTCAGAGACAGAGAGAGAGAGAAAGACAGAGAGAGAGAGAGAGAGAGGGTGGGGTGGATGGGGGTGAGGTGAGTGGGCGAGAAGAAAGGACAATTGCGCGAGCGATTGGCACCAAAGTCGCTCGGGTTTCTCGATTACTCTTCCACGATGCACCGTAAAAACGCACGCCGAAGACGCATCGCGACGACGCGCATCGATCTACCGGAAGGATTACCGACCGAGTCCTACGGTGATTTCACCGGTCATTCGGATCCCTCCGACGCGCTTTGCGATTTTACCTACCCCGGAACGAAAGCCCGGAATGGAAGAATGTAATCGTCGTTTCTCGACGCGCTTAATTACCTCGGGACGGGTTCGGTGTTTCCGTTCGAATTTTGTCGATGAACGCGAGGAGAACGGAAATCGCTGGATTCTTCGGCTTCATCGTCACCGTCTCCCGAATCATCGTCGTCGATTCATTGAGTTTGGCTGCGAGAGAAAATCATGGGTCTCGTACTCGACAAGCAAAAAAAACGCTCTCGGGGGAGGAGATTAACGGTCGTTCCTTAATCTCCCGATTAAGATCGCCCCGCGAAATTACGTTCGTCGCGAGATCGCGAAGTCACGATGCGATCCTCGACGTGCCGAGGCTTAGGTCGGCGTGTGTTATGTGGCGGATTTTGTCGGCACCCGCCATCGAGTGTTCGAGTGTGCAATGCGCGAACAGCAGCGGCAGCGGCAACAACAGCAGCAGCAGCGGCAGCAGCAGCGGCAGCAACAATAACAGCGAGAGAGCAAGAAAGACCCGAACAACCAGTGACGACACGACTGCAACTATACGAGACCTGTACCTGTACATACTAACATTACTATTAATTATTCAATAATTTAAAAAAGGTAATATATATTATATATATATTATATATATAATATATATTATATATTATATAATATATATTATATATTATATACATAAGGAGCTCTAATTTATGAATACCTTTATATATTTATATATATAGGTATATATGTGTAAATATATACCTATGTGTATATATAAACACATACACACATAGCAACGCGCGCATCCGCGTATATGCGTATATATATGTGCACACGTGCTCGTACGTGTGTGTGTGTGTGTGTGTGCGCACATACGTGCACATCGTCGTCGATATCGGCGAGCTGCGGTGGGCTGCGCGCTTCCGAGTGATTCTCGCGCGACTCCGAGTTTCACGAGCTCGATATTTCATTAGGTAATTTATTAGCGCGCGCGCGCGCGTGAGAATGTTAACGCATTACCGACCGGACGCGCGTTGTCGGCTTGCGCCGTTGAATCGCGACGAAATCCCCGGGTGCTGAAAGCGGCCGGTCGACGATGCGTTAAAAGGAGTTCTCAATCGAACGAATGACAAATCTATTTGGAGGGCTCGAGCCGACGGGAAATCCCCGTATTTTGAGGAAACTTCAAAAAACCGCTGAAAGTTCAAAGCTGGTGAACGGCGACAATCGGCGACGTAGGATCGCGAAAGTTACGATAGGAAATCTAGTCAAAAACGCGTGGGAAATCATAAGACGACACGGCGGCGTCGCTTGGCACTCAGCCGACCGACGTTAATTCCTGGCGTTTTTTCCGGTCTGCCATCCCGGGAAAAAAAGATCATATCATATGAAATTTGCCTATACATGGCTATATATATATATATATATATATATAATCGTATATGTCCATAACGAAAAAATAATGTTGCTTACAGACTATATGCAAATACAATCGAAGTAAATGCTTCCGGCTACTTGTGCTTCTGACAGCACGTGATATCGACATTTAATTAAATGACATAACATCATTTCTTTCCTATGGACATATATGATCATATACATGTAACCACATGTATGGGCAACATTCATATATGATTTTATACAATTATATATCGTATATAATCGTATATGATCATTTTTTCCCGGGACTTTATAAGGGAGGCCGGGTCAGATTTTCGCGATGCGTTTCGTTCGTGTATTTATTAGGGGAGCGACCAAGAGTGAAAAAGGGGGGTCGCAAAGATTTTCTTTTAGGACGTAGGGAAAGCATCTATATATCCTAAGAGGAACATTTTGCGATTCCAACTGTCGTTCTTGCAGCGAATACACATGAATGAAATATTTGGCTAACGTGACCTTTAGGCCAACTTGACCCGTTAGGTCTCCCCTAACCCGCAGACGAGGACACGTATGCGTTTTTCCACGTTTTTATTGAATTATTATATGTTTAATTGAACGTAGAAGTACGCATTCGTACAGATTTCTCTTACGAGTATAAATACGAGGAAGCATTGGGTTGTCCGGATAGTTCAAACTGGATAAAAGTGCGTATCGATAAGATAAATATCGATAATAACGAAAAATCCGCACGAATCCGCCAGCGGGCATCAAGGTTTTATGCAGAATTGGAGAATAACACGTTGATTGAAATGCTGTTACCGTAACTTTTTTTTAGTAATTGTGACTTTTTTTTAGTAATTATTTTTTTTAGTAATAACGACGTTATTATAATTATTCTTCGTCAGTAACGATAACGAGTTACTTTTCAAAATTAATAACAATGTTACAATAACGGATAACTTTTTTATTTATATATTTATTTATTTATTTATTTATTTACGTTCTCAGCTTCATTCAACGTGCGACGAGTTATTTATTTATTTATATGTCATTTTTTCTTCCAATACGTAACGAATAACACACCGCACCAGATTACTCTTGCGAAGTAACTTTTCCAATCCTACGACTTGATGAAATACCCGATCTACGACGTTCGCATATTCTGCGAGATGTTTCCTGTCCTTCTGTGGTGTGCGAGACCCGCATGAAGGTAGAACTACGCGTCTCTCGTGATCGAGTTCAAATAGTGGCCCGAGTAAGACGCCGTTTCACGCGTATCGTCGAAGGGAAAGAGAGAAAGAAGGGGAAAGAGATAGACGCGCGCTCGGGAGTCGCATTTTCGGATTTCCGCGATTCGCCGCGAGGCGTCGAACTCTCCGTGACAAATTCGATCGATTCTTCGGCGGACAACGTGCTTCCCGTCGCACACGCGACCCGAACGAGAGACTCGCGGAGCCCTGCTTTCTTCCTCGCGAAATCTTCCAGCGACTTCAGACGTGCCGGAACCGGCGCGAATTCGCACTTCCAATCCATCGATCAATTAACGCTGTGTAAGCCGCGCGCGAGACGGTGTCGTACGAGATTCGTTCTCCGAGAGCGCAGCCCATCCCGTCATACAATGAACAAAAAGCGTCGTCCTGTACTGTACGACGACTCCGGGAGCCACCCCGCGTCGTCACCGTCATCGTCGTCATGGCGGAAAGGCCGATTTTCCAATGGAGGCCGCGTTGCCCCCGATCGAGTCGTCGTGCTGAAACGACGACAATTAACAGAGACGTATCGCAGACTGATATATACACATGGCTATCGAGCGTCTGTGAGATTCTAAAGAGCCACACACGCATCGCGATACGATTCCGTGCGAGTTGAGCGAACGAGCGAGCGAAACGAGCGAAAGAATGAGAGCGAAAGTCAGAGCGAGCGAACGAACAAGCGAGCGAGCGAGCGAGCGAGAGAGAGAGAGAGAGAGTGTGTGTGTGTGTGTGTGTGTGTGTGTGTGAGCGAGCGAGCGATTTTCGAGAAGACGAAAGCGCGGAGTGTGTTAGGGAATACATCATCGTTCGAAATTTCGGCTTCCTTCGCAAGACCCGAGGCTCCGGTTCCGCAAAAATCTTCCCCTCGCGTCCTCCGACGCGCGACGAAAGAAAAGAAGAAAACAACTCTACGTGTAACCCAAAGAAATCCGTTCCGGCCGAGACCCTCTCTCATCTTCCGGGGATGCGCGGCAACCGGCCGCGCGGGAGGCTCCCCTCCTGCGATTGAGGTCCGCGACGCTTACGTGAGATTTTTACGAAACTGTTCCCTCACTTCTCCTTCCCTCCTTCCTCCCCCTTCTTCTTCCCCGTACGTCTCTCCCTTCCATTTTTCCCCGAAATTTCCCATATAAAAATTGGCGATACCGTAATATTATCCACTCGCCCGTCCGCCCTGCTCCTTCTGTCAAAAGAAGAAAGACAGGACCGTCGAAACGCAGCTAAAAGAAAATCCTCCCCCTCCTCGACTGTCCCGACACATGCATACGTACACACAGGTACACGCATACACACACGAATACAAAATACAACACGCACACAGCATTCCCGATAAAAGTAAGTTTCACGAGGAAGTGGAGAAGGAACTCTCGAGAACGCGAGGACGCGTATGCAATAGCTTCGTCTTGGAGAACGCTAACTTGCTGATACCCTCTTCACCCCCCGGCGACGCGGCGCTATGATTGGGCGTTTTACGGGACGCCTCGGGCCGCGAAAGCGCGAAAGTGGGTTTTCCCCGAGTGAGGCGCCGGACGCTCGACGACTCGTCCAAGCTCGCGAAGGACTTCAACCGCGAACCTTGCGTCTTCCGCGATCTCGGCTGGCGGTGTGCAAAATGGCGAATCCGTGAAGAAGAGACCCAAAGATCTTTGCTAATACGAAACTATTCCGGGAGCTTTCCGACAAGAATCATACTTCGTTCTTCGTCAATTGTCATAGATCACTTATCATAGGTACACGGAATTAAACGTCAAAGTGTCTCAGACTCGCGTACGAGCGAAAAGTCGATTCTGGGCAGCAATCACGTAATTTTTCCCTAGGGCGGAAACGTGCAAAGTGAAAAGTTTCCACGTGAACTCGACGATTTAGCGATCATGTCACTTTTCGAACCGTGAAATTGTGAAACTTTTTCGCCTTAAGAGCAAAAAGGTGAACATTCAATAAAAACCAAGATATCTTCCAGCATTGGTATATATGCGTATAATATATTCTCCTTGATATTCAAGAAGCAAAGTTAGTATTCGTGGCTGTAGGTAACATTTTTAAAAACGAATGCGGCATTCCAATTAAGATCGATTATCGATTAACTAACTTGGGTTTAGTGATTTCATTTTCCACGCATCCAACGTAATCGTTCCACGATTCGTGAAGTTCATGTGGAATCAAGACGAGCGAAAAGTAAAATGTGAAAAATTCCGCCAACGAAGTTGATGATCGTTGCCCTGGTCGAAATAACGCTACGGAAGAGGGAGTCACGTAACCCCCATAATCGAAAAAGATACGTTACCGTATGTCACGTCATGTAGCAACGACAGACTGATGAATGATAGAATGACAGACAATTTCGAGAGAGATTCGTAATGAGAAATGTCCTTGTCTTTTTTAGCCCTAAACCGGGGCTACGTTCCTTTTCCTTTTCAACCCTAGATTGCGTACACGTTTCACTCAGGGTATCGATCAGATAACTTTTTCCTTAAGGCGGAAACGTGAAAAATGAGATATTTTCAATTTAGAAAATTTACTTTTTTTACGAGTTCACGCTAGAGAAGGAAATTCATGGCCTCCTGGAGGTCCCATGTTGATCGTGAATCTTCTTTAGCCCGAACTCGTGAAAAGTGTAAATTTTCTAATTAGAAAACATTCCACTTGTCACATTTCCATTAGAGAAAAAGTTACATGATCGATGTTCCGAAGACAAAAAATTGTAACTTAGTTTAACTAAAAAGAACAGTTTGCTTTTTGCAGCTACGCTGAATTGCACTGTCCGCGCTTAAAACGAAATAGATACATATTCGACACTTGGGTGGCGAGAAAAGGAAGAAAATAGAAATATTAACTTCTTAAACTTGAAAGCATTTTCACATTTCATTATCGTTCCCGCTCGAGGAAGAGATTCATCATCAACTCCTAGAAAGTGCGATTACAAAAAACAGACCCATAATTCGAGGACCCATAATTCGAGGACACGGACGAGGAATCTTGTATTTTAGGCCAGTATTCAAAGTTGGGTCTTATATATTTACGGCCGTCTTAAGTTCATCTTCAGATGCTGTACGACTCATTTCATTGGTTACGAAATGTTAGAAGACCTGAAACGGTCTTAAATATAAGATCCGACTATAAATACCGGGCTTGGGCATACATTTGGCGTTAAAACGTGGCCGTCTGATTTCAACTTCCGCTTTTCTCATAGGAATGCCATATGCGCGTGATTTCAACTGATATCAGAAAACATTTGTAGTGTCTGGAACACCCAGAGTACAGTTAGCGATCGCAATCGGAAACTCGCGAAATAGTTTCGTGAGAGCGCTGCCGGTCGAAGCGGCGACCTGGAACACTCTTGAGACATTCGTCGGACACGCAATAATAGTAGCGCGTTATAGCAATAATGACATTAACTTCCCTTCGTCAACGACGTGAACTCGGTGTTCCCGGACGCCCCCGATCGAAGTATCTTCCCCGAGACGACGAGCATCGCGTCCCGTAGACCGCCACAATTCTCCCGTCGCCTGCGCGCGTTTTTGCTACACGACGTAACTACGAAGTAAAACGGCTGAAGGAGAGGAATCTTAGGCGCTTAGAGATTTCTCGAAATCGCGAGACTAATAGCGAGAAATGCGGAAGAACTGGAAGAGAAACACACACATGCGCACGTACACGTACACAGCAACAGATACAGATAACACATCACATACACATATACATACACACATATATACCACACGCATACACAGACGAGAAGCACATTCGCGTAGTAGAGGCAGACCAGGTGAGGACACGTGTAAATACGCTGAAAGTAGTGGAAAATGTCGAAAAAAAAGAGGAAGCGCGAGCGACTTAACCGCCTCGAGGACAAAACAAGCAATATTTAGTTCTTACCATCTCGTAATAATTAAACGATAACTCCAACTGTACCGTGCACACGCGCGTACGTATTTAAACGACTATAAATTAAATGTTAATTATCCTTACACTTCGTATATAGTGAATTGTTACGCATTTATTATCATTACAATTATTGAATAGGTAATGCTCAATTAGCATTTGTTTCTTAAAATAAAGAATAAATATATGGCTGTTGGATATTTACATGCACATGTCACTGTTACACCCACGTCACGTGGCTTTCAGGTCTCTCTTTCATGCGCATCGTTATGTCTACACACGGCAGCTGAATGGGGTCGCCGACTGCGCTTTCGATTAAAACCGAAGTCTGCAAGTTCAACGGACACAACGGTTGAGTGATCGATTTTTCAAAGACGGATGTGATTGACGGATTGAAACGTATACCCCAATCATAGATAATAACTTAAGGCTTGGCTCCCTCCGCTAGCCATATTAGTTTTGTGACGTCATAAGCGAGAAATGACATGCAGTAAGTTTCTTGCAACATGTCCCAGACAGCACAGATCTCCTAGAGACGTTCTAAAGATGTCCTGAGGACGTCCCGATGTCCTAAGGACGACCACAGAACGTCCATGGGATATTGTGTGCTGTTTGGGGTAGCTTTATTTTTAATTTTCTTTGGAAAACACTATGACTTTGTATTCTTGAGACCTGTAAAATGTGCAGAACGGCCAGAAATCTTCGGCCGATATGTCACGCAGGATCGTAAAATAATTCTTGAAATAACGGGTCATTTTTCAGCAATACTCAGGCGATCATGACAGCTGAGACGGTTGAAAAATGAGAATTATTTTGCGATTCTACATGACATATATCGGCTAGATATCTCGGTTTTTTGTACATTTTACAGGTTTCAAGATTACGACATCATGATGTTTTTCGGAGAAAATTAAAAAATAAAGCTACATATTGCAAGAAACTAATTGCATGCATCATTTCTCGCCTATGACGTCACAAAGCCAAGCTTATAACTAACGGAGAAAACCGAGCCTTAACGGTTGGACAACGTTGTGTTCTCTGAACGCAATCAAACCTTTAGTAAGCACTTAGTAATTATTGTCTCTGATTAAAATAAGCTCGAATAAATATTATTGATTCAAGTATTGAGAGATCTAAAAGTATGCAGAGTATAAACTACTTCGCGTCCATTATTTTTTTAGCGTTTTATGAAAATTCTTCGTGAAAATTTGGAAATTCTTCCATAGCAAAAATATGTCATCGTTTATCACGACTTTTTTAAATTTCCAACATAACGTATCTTTGTAGCACAAATTAGCATTCTGTTAAAATCCACCTGAAATAGGTAAAAATATATGATCCCGTTATTCATTTCATCACCTTGGTTTCCAAGTTATTTAATTTGATTCGAAAAATTCCGCGCCTTTTCGATCGTTCATATCCCTAAAAGCTAGCCTTGACGCCTCGACATTTCCACTAAGAAAAAAAAACTGTCACCATAAAGAAAGCATTGTGTGAATTGAGTGGACGAAATAGTTTACTCTCTATGTACCAATCAAAAGCGAATCATCAGACGCTAATTGTGCTGAACACCAAGACATTGACTTTCCTTTCAATGATTCGAACGTACGAGAGGAGAAAAAAGACTGATGAGACGTGGACTTTGGGAAAGAGGGGGAGAGACAGAGAGAGAGAGAGAGAGAGAGAGCGAGAGAGACACAGAGAACCAACAACAAGAAGGACAAGACTGATTTTCAACCTTTTATTGTAAATTGATCTACAACCACATCCTGACTCATCGTCGCTTATATCATCGTCATCATTATAAATAGTAAAATGCCACGGAAACGCTGGCATCGCGTTGTCGTTAGCCAGCGCTGTGTGTGTGTTCTATCCACATTGCATGTACAATCGTCGAGTTGGAGTTTATCTCGAGTCGAGGACTCGCGTCCTTCGAGATTTTACGTCGCAGAAGACACGCTGATTAACCGCACGATCCACCGCGACTTACGGAAATTCTCTCACTAACTAAATAATATGTACGCGTCGTCGCACGGCCGTTGCGGCGGTGGCGGACGAATCATCGCGCTTATTGGCGCATTCGGTTGCAAACGGTCAGCCGAAAGAGAGAGAGAGAGAGAAAAAATCGGCGGTGAGCTACAGATAACTTATGTATAAATTTTGTATTTATATATCGTCGATCGGTCCCCCCTAAACGGAGACGCGAACAAGGACCGGCTTTCTCCGGTGTACGTCGGCAATAATATACAACTATACGGTAATTAGAAAAATAATACAATTTTGTTTCGTTTAATGGAAACAATTGTCTATATTTATAATATGTACCACGTGGTTCAAGCGGGTTGCGGACAATTCGAGCACGTTGTCACGGCTAATCGAGTGCCTGGAAACAATTCCAGAAAGGAGACTCCTCATACATCTGTGTACACCGTGGCTTGTTTACACATGCGGAAGACGGCTCACGTCACGGCCCATTGTCTCTTCGGGAAGTCTTTATAGATGTATTGTAGGCGTTTCGAACGCACGCGCGGATGCCATAAGGAACAGCATTGGAAGAAGAGTATAGCCTACCTTATCAAGGTACAGGACTATCTGTCCCGCTACCGCTGTTGGTCCCAGCTTCCGTTTTGGTAGCGGCAACGCGGTCGCCCCGCTTCGACGTCTTCGATAACGACGCCACCTCCTTTAACAGACTCGAAATCTTGTGCTGCATATTCGAGATCTTCGTCTCGTATTCTTTCTCCGTTGCCTTCATCTTATTGCGCAACTCCGTCTCGGATGTGAAGTTCTTCGCCTTCAGCTCGGTGATCTACAATCGAGAAATGATCATATTATTAATAACTAGTCTTATCTTATGTCATCGTGAGCAGAGCTGCTAGATCGTGAGATTTCTGCACGATTCGCGCGATTTCTGCCAATGCCAGAATCAGAACGCGGGTATTTCTAGCATGCAAGCAATCCAGCATAAAAACAAGCATCGTATGCCGCAGGTTTTATATTTGTGTAGCGTTATGCAAGCTCGCCACCAGGTAAATCACGATTCAGAGATCGACCTAGCAGCTCTGATCGTGACAAATCCTAAGTCCCGGTCTACAATAGGTATTTAAGCCTTAAGAAATTGACCAATCACAGTTAATTATTCTCTTCACATTCGACTATGATTGGTCAATTTCTTAAAGTTTAAAGCACTCATTGTAGACCAGGGCTAAGGACTTGTATCGACGATATTAGAACTGGGCCTGAGTTTGCAGGATATAATCACAGACATCTATACTATCTATACACTATCTATACACTAGACAGCTAGCCTCCTTATATATTTCCTAGATTCAGGGTGACTTGCACCAACTCCGATTAACCTAACCGACTGATAAACCCAACGAAATTGACCAATCGCACTGATCAGTTTAGCTAATTAACAAATTCAATTGGTCAAATCGTTAATCGTTAATCGTTAATCAATCGGTCAGGTTATTCGGAGTTAATGCAAGCTACCCTCAATATTCCCGAAAACTATGTACAATAAAGTGCATTAATGATGTTCTTTCGAGTACAGAAAAATATAAACGCGCGTGCCACTTCTAAGCTGTCGACGCGTGTCTCTCCGGAGGACTGAATAATCGATTAGAATGCAGTTATTCCAACCGAGAATAAAAATCTTCCGCCTATGAGATTATTAAGTATAAATGTATATGTGCTGTCGATGTGTACACGTACGAAACAGTACACACATGTACGAGTTATATAGAAGACTTCATTAATGCAGACCCATTCCCTAGCCATAGTGACATCGAAAATTGTTAATAAAGACGCGGTATGTCCGAATATTTGTGCATCATGACTGTTGATTATTCTGTGGATTAGCAATGCTGTTCCAAAGCAGCAGTCATAATGTACAAATATTCAGAAAGATGCGCCTAATTGGAAGTTCCCAGTGTCACTATGCTTAAGGAATGGGACAGCATTAAAGTTTGCTGTACAGTTACCGTCATGTATGCTGTACCATTCCTTAGATCGAAAATTACACGATTCTCTGCCTTAAATATATATATATACATAAGGTCGTTATGATTACAACTATTGTAACATTAATATAATTAGATATTAATATAATTAAAATCATTTATGCGATTTTCAACCTTGTAGGTTATGTATAAAGCTGAAGATCGTGTAATTTTCCATCTAGAGGTGGGTGTACACTGAGCGAACGAGCAAACAGCGAATGTGTAATATAAATGTATATATTCGCGTCTAAAAGCGCACGAATTTTTTTGATAAATTACCTTATGAGCAAATCGGCCCGAAACGTTCGGTTCGGATTCACTATGGCGTACACATTTTCCAAATTGTAACGAAAGTTCGCATTCGCTGTTCATGCCTCGTTCGTTCGCTCAGTATATACCCAGCTCTAGTATAGATGTCTGTGGATATAAGAAATATTACAAATTGCTATTTTTACATAGTGATTTTTCAGTAATTTCTAGTAACTCTTAATCCAATCAAAACTTAGACCGAGATTTAGTGAACATTAGCTCTAAAATTGGATCTACAATAAGTGTAATAAGCCTTTAATCTTTTGTTCCAAACAATAAAATCTAACGTAATTTCTAACAAAAGGCATTTCCCACATTGCCAAAAATAATCATGCTTTTAAACCTTGGGAATTGTGAATCTGGTAACGCTGGAGAAACGCTTTTCAGCTAAAAATTGTTAAAAATTAGCGCTTGAAGCAAAAGGCTAACCAACACCTGTTGTAGATCCGATCTAAGAAAATTTCCACGCACTTGTCTATCCTTGGCCAATAATTGGCCGTCTTTGATGGTAATCTGTTTTTGCAGATGCGCGATCTTTTCCTTGAGCTGCGTGACCGCCACCACGTGATCCGAGCTGTTCGGATCGTGCGGATCGTGCACCCCAGCCATCCGTGCAGCTTTCGCCGGGCTGGGACCGTTTGTGTCGCCGCCCTCAGACTGCGGCGGCAGCTTCGTTACGTCGACCCTGTGCGGTCTTTTATTGTGACCCTTCAATCTGCAACGAGTCACACAGGAGCATAAATAAGAATTTGACCGAGACAGTAACTTAAAGAACGCGCCTGTACACAACAAATCTGTACTCTTCATAACTGAACTTCTATCTGCAATTGAAATTATATAGACATATTTGATACTTGATGGATGAGAAAAGAAAGTAAAGATTGCAAAATAATCAACTGAATAAAGGCTCTCATGTGATGTCTATTCAAAGCAAGAACTAATCGGCAAAAGTACAGGCGAGTAAGAGCCAAACGTTGGCCTTATAACGGAATTTTATATTTTAAGTTGTCAACACAAATGATTAAACCCCTGAAATGATGTGCGTTTCGGCGACTTACATGACGACCTAATATCTATTTTTTTCTATCTTCACACAAGCAAAATTGTTCAGAACGTCCAGCTGAAAAGACCTGTCGCCGAGTGGCGTCGGATTTCTCGAAATTGTGCTGCGTACGCGACTACGTGGAAGCAATTGAAAGTACCCAAGAGTTACCTTGTGGATTTGGATAATTACTTTTGTTCTTTGTGCTTTGCAGCCCTCTGCTGAGCCAGTTTCAAGTGCGCCCTCCTCTCTGCGTCTGATTGCTTTGTCTTGGCCAATGCTCGTTTATACGACAATGTACACAGCCAACATAACAACTTTCCGTCCACCTGAAGCCCGAAATATCATCGTGAGCAATTCAATGGCGATTATGAAATAGAAACCGGCATTTAGTAGCTTTAACTAAAGACTAAGATCCAATTGCACCAACGTGGCTTTAAGTAAAAGTTAAAATTTTAAGTTTGTCGCACGTCTTTCACTTTAAAGATATGCAAAAACAACATCTAGAATGCTTTACACTGATCTTAACCCTTTCGTTACGGCAGTCCGCGCCGCCGGAGTGACGCCATTGAACGGGGCAACGCGAAGTGTGCACATTGCACATCGGTAGTCTTCGATGTTCGCATTTACGTCTTTCAACACCACTTTGGGATTCTCTTATATATATATATATATATACTTACTGCCGACTATAGTCGGCACCCGTAACGAAAGGGTTAATGAGATAAGCGTAAATTAAAACACTTGAGGTGTCGCCTTCGCCTTGTCTCATATGCATTATTTATAAAATTTAGAAACCAACATACACGCCGATGACATTTGCCAGAAGCATATATATGCCCCACGGCACTCAACAGGTTAGATACTTGAAACTCTCCTGTTACCTTTTTATCTTCGTCCTGTCTATCGAAGGCACACTTCTGCTTGCACTGTTCGCACGTCACCGGAGGACCGTAACGTTTCTCAGAATTTGTACACCGTTGACATTTACTGCCGATGAACGCGGCGATGGTATTGCAATATTCGCAAGCCGACGGCTTCCCATAGGACTTTACATTCTGCTCACACTTTTTGCATATAGTGCTTGTGTTACCCTTTCTGTAAGATCAACAATTTTGAAATTGTGCAACTTTGTGCTATTCTTATAAGTAACTTTTAAGAAAAAAAAAAAACAAAGCAACTTGTCCTCGGATAATACTTACATGGTCTGTTGGAATTCCGATCTGCAGTATGTACATTTTACCACAGGAAATGCTCCTCTACATTCCTATGTAAACCAAAGTTACATTTCAGTATTTACTTTAGCATTTATTCTGCTTAATTTAGCACGTATTTATAGTATATATTTGCATTTATTTTAGTTTTATTTTAGTATCTAAAGAATAGATCTACTAGATGTATCAAAGCATTATAGCTGTATAATGATATCATCAAACTCAATACAATATAATAAATAATGCTTAAAGAAAATGGTGGCATTAAACATAGACCACAATCAAAGTTAAATTCAAGATTTCACCACAAATTCTCAAAGTATAATGTTTATTATTACAATATATTGTATAATAAAATATTATATAATGAATACATTCTCACACAAATACACACACATTTCCTATGACTATTTATTGAATGTTCAGTGAGCAGTTGCAATATTGAATATACAATATTCTTTATACACATAGCATACAAAAATTTCCTTAATACACGTGTTTTTATATTCAACTCGCATTCCTGAATTTTTAAGAAAATTCTTACGTTATTGCGATCGTGAAAGAAAAGTTCTTTGCTGCTAACGCGTAGTAAATATTCATCCAGTCATACTATTCCAATTCGCAACCTTGATTGCCACTTCGCTACGAGGAAATCGCATGTCATCGTAATCGCGATGAAACAGAAATCGCGTAGAAAGTACGTCGTAAAAAGTGCGACAGTGTCGCGAAAAATTCGCGAAGCGGTCGAACAGCGGAACGAGTGAACGAAGAGAACGGTAAGCTAGTCGGTGTGTACCTTGCACAACTGTTGTCCTGGTGAGAGGTCCTCGAAAGGGTGCCTGGAGAAACACCTTGAACACGCAAACAACGCCTGCATGTTGTTCGCGCTCATCTTCGCTCATCCGACGCCGCTCCGGCGGTTGACGCAACACCGAAGCAGCGAGACGACGACAACAATAAAGAAAGAGACGGCGATATCGCACTCGACGGGGAAAGTCTCGTATCGCGGAGAGCTGCTGTTGCTACTGCTGCTTCCATCGACAACAGAAAGAAAATGTAATACACATGAAACAGCGACGCATGCCGAGCAATCGGTTCGAAGCGAGACTCACATACCTCACGACGAGACGCGTGTAACCTCAATCGCGAACTCGTCGATGAAATAAACGTTTCAACCAACGCGGTCGCTACCGTAAGACCGGTTGTTGACTTTCACGCGTCCATCTGTGATCACCGCGAGAATCGACATGGCCGACTATAACGGCGGAAGTGGCCGCCCGAGGGCACCACCGCCAGCGTTCGCGGCCACGTTCGAGCATAAAGCTGGTTCTACATTTAGTTGCTTTATCGCAAAGTCACGAGAAATTGACCAATCGCAATCGATTATTTTGGACCGCAAGGAAAAATCATAATCGATTGCGATTAGTCAATTTTTTGCGACCTTGCGATTGCACGATTAATGCGGAACCAGCTTTAAATCCCGTACAGACGGATTTCTAAAGTCGGGTAAACGCTCAATCAAGCGGTCCGGGGCTCGATTCTTGAAGTCGCGCGATTAATCTCGCACACGAAAGCTAGGGTCCACTTGACGCTGCAATGATCCGTACGCTCCGAAGCGCTCGCAGTATCGAGTGGATTCTAGCTTTCGTATGCGAGACGTTTATCAAACATCGATTTTGCCCATCTTCGTACGAAACCAATCGAATATAAATCCTATAATTAATATTTATAAAATATCGCCCAATCAAATGCAGGGCAAACATTTTTTTTGTTCAAAAGGAGAATATAAGCTATTAGACAATAATAATAATAGTAGTACGAAAAAATTACTCATTATCACATACAAAATGTTTATTTAAATGTAATTTTCTCCAAGAATAAAAAACTTTCGAAAACAATATTACGTAACTTATTATAATAAAATTGTATCAATATTAATTACATATATACGATATAAAACAATCTTTTTGCACAAATCTTACAAATATTCCAAAAATTATTGCAAATCCCATGTGTCCTATTTTCTTTTTGTTTTCACACTGTATACGCCCTATGATAGTAGATTACAAAAACTTACTTTCCAATATTTCTATATTATCTAATTATCATTCAATTAAAGTAACATATCTTAATGTTTTTTTATATCTTAAATTAAAATGGGACATGATCCGATAACTATCAACTTGTGTATCTATCGGTTTAGACTGATCTAAATATAACTGAAAATAGTGTACGCTATTTTTAACTAATAGATTAATTTCTGCCAATTCTTCCGTAGTTAGTTTCTTATTATGTATATTTTCAATCCTTATACCTAATATAGTGGAATTAATAACTGCTAGTTCAAACCATATAAAAATGCAATGGTTCAAATTATCTGTTACAGACAATGTCTTTAAACAATCTTCTAAAACATCTATTCGCCGTTTTTGTAGTTTTATCTGTTTGATTTTATCATGTTCATAAGATGCTAAATATTTGTACGCTTTTGAAGTATAATGTGCAATTTCTGTACGAAATTCTGCAGACACTGAAGCAAGTGCATGCGTCTTTACGTTATGAAGCAAATTAAGAATACGTATAAAAAGTATCTTAGCATCGCTGTAATCCGTAATATAATTATCTGGCATTACATGAATAAACTTTGTAAATTCCTCTTTCACATCCGTAAATATTAATTTCATTCTTTTTCTGTTAGATTGTATTATGGACTTTAATTCAGATTTAACTATTTCGCGAGGACGATCTTTTTCTTCCTTATGTAGCAGTCGTTTCCTTGACAAGTACAAAATTATAAGTCCATATTTGACCCAAATCATATCAATAATGGAGACAACATTTTTAAACTTTAAAGATACATAGTCCTTCTCCTTGGAGGATGTTTCTGCCTTACATTTCACGTACATATCATTATAGTATTTCATCATCATAACGGACGCAGCGCAAAGATGATCTTTACATTCAATGAAGCAATTGCAGCATAAAAAAAATTCAGCTAATTGTATCGCTTCAAGAGCCCATGCATTATGATTTATAGATGACGGTACTGTCTTCAATAATTTCATCAGCAACTTATGCATATATGTTGCAATTTTCTCCGTATCTATCAGGCCATATTCGAAATCGTCACTTGATCTTATTAAGATACTTAAAGTACTCAAATACACTCTGTCCAATAGATGTACCGTATTTAATTCAAATAAATTGCCGTAAAAGCCTGTAACAGTCACAGCATCGATAGGAACAGGAAACTCATCCTCTCCTTTTGTATATAGGAAGTATAACTCCAGAGCTTTATTTAAACAGTATAAAGATTTCTTTGGATTTTTCAATTTCTTGTAAAGTCGACCCAATTCATAAAAATTACACATCGTTTCGAGAATCGTTTTGTTATTCAGTTCTTTTTCCTTAAGTAATGCCATACTTCGTATAAGATGAAGTTCACTTAAATACGTATTTTCCTGAGGCAAATCAGATTTTACAGAATTATCTATACAAGTCATCAAGATGAAACATGATGCGAGAACTATAACGTCCTCCAGTTTCGGATCTTTCAAATTGTTTATTGTATAAAAATATCGGTCTAGGCGTTCTTCAAAGATTTTTATCACTTTCACCGGAAGTATAGAACATGAAACATACTGCACGGATGTAAAAGTTTTTAATATTTTGAAGTCCGCAGCAAGTTGTTCGGTTAAATTTGTCGTATTTTCAGTATTTTCGACTTTCTCAATCGACTCTGCTTTCGTGAAGGATGCTAAAGAAATCGACGTAATTAGAGCGAGGTGAATGCTATATAATTTCTCTCAAATGCAGGATTTTTGCTTTACCTAAGTCGACGAGCATCCATTCCTTCTCGATTGTACCTTCAGCGGACATCCTTAGAAAAATCAAGTTTGCATGGTCAATATCGATAAATTTTCCGCTTTTGAAATTAACTAAGTATGGTAACGAGCCAACCTAAACCTCCAAGCTTAGATCCACCTTAGATCCCAACAGGATTTGCAAATTCTCTTCTTGCGAAAGAAGGGGAACAGTTTCAGCGCCGTCTATGCTATGATCTGGACGAAGCCGAACTATGATAGGTAAATCGAGAATGCCAGTATGTAACTTTACCCAATCAATACCGAGCATTAGTTACATTACATCTATGTTATTATTTCGCATTCAATAATGTAAGTGTTATATAGGACGAACGTGATCAGCATAAAATGTTGTTGTCTAGTATAACGTGGTTCAAGGTGAGTTTTAAGATGATCTTAAAGCTCACTTGAATCATGTTGTGCCGGGCAAAAAATTTTCAAACGGTCCACTAACAGCAGAATAAACCAAACTGACCACGTTGCGTAGTTCATCCTGTATAATACTGTGTGTTATATAACATTAACATTGTTGAATGCGAAATTATAATATAGGTATAATGTAACTGATATTCGGTGTTGATTGGATATTCAGAAAAAAGTATTGTATTTATTTCTTTGAAATTCAATTTTATTGAATTTTAAAAGAGTCTACAAGAGCCACTGTGGACTTCTCGTGAAGACTTCGGAAACACATAGAATCGCTATATATTTGATATTCAATCAGACTAATAAGCGGTAAGTCGCGACAGAACGATTTTTTGCAAAAAAAAATCTAATTAAAAAAAAGGATTATTTCACTAGAATAAGCACTAGTGGGAAAATGCAACACGAGGCTACATTATCATCAATTATTAATTATTGAAGGCCGAATTGTAAAATCAAGTTCCGTAGTTTCCTTCAAAATTATGCCAGGAATATACTATAAAGTATTTTGTGAGGACTGATATCTCTTACAAGTCGGAAAAATATTGAGTGTAAATATTATACACACACACATACGCATACACATACAAAATGAAGCATTCTATTATATATAAATTTATAAGTATGTAAATGAAAAATATATTATAGAGACAATTTCTTGCATAATTATTTTAATTAAAAAAAAATAGTTTTCTAGGCATTAAAGATCTCTCTCTCTCTCTCTCTCTCTTACTCACTCTCTCTCTTTTTCTCTTTCTTTCCCTCCTTTCTCTCTCATATGTTTCTCAGCATTGAATTATATCTTATATTTAAAGAAGAAATAATTTGGTAATTTTTGTCAATACATCAACTACATCATTCGTCAAGCCGTACCGTACGGCATCAAAATTCTCCATATATAACTGAAAATAGTTTACAATATATTTTACCAATTGATCGATTTCTGCCAATTCTTCCGCAGTTAGTTTATCTCTATCGACATTTTCAATATTTACATCTAATACAATGGAATTAATAACCGCTAGCTCAAACCATATAAAACTGCAATAAATTTGATCGTCTTCATTTAATGTTTTTAAGCAATCTTCCAAAGCCTCTACCCGCCGTTTTTGTAATTTCATCTGGTTGACTTTGTCGCGCTCGAAAAATCCAAGATACTTGTATGCTTTGGAAATATATTGCGCAAGTTCTGCGCGAACATCTGCATCCTCCGAAACAAACTTATTAGCCTTTACTTTGTTGACCAATTGAAGAATGCGCACAAAAATAATTTTAGCATCATTGCAGTTTGTGATGTAATTATCTCTGGCTATATACATAAAATCTTCATATTCTTTTTCTGTACACGTAAACAATAATAATCCTGTGGATTGTTTGACAGACTGTACCATAGACTTTGCTTCATAACAATTTGTCCACGAAAAATTATCTCTTCCCTCCTTTTCTAAAACATGTTTACTTGATGAATACAAAAGAATAAGTCCATATCTCACCCAGCATGTGTCAATAATAGAAATGATGTATATATATTGGCGGTGCAGACAACCCTTCTTTTTAGCAGATAGTTCTACATGTATTTTACAATAATCGTTGAAATGTTTTGCTACAACAGACGCAACAATAAGATGATTTTTACATTCCATAAAGCGACCGCACGATATAAAAAATTCAGCCAATCTTAGCACTTCCTTAACCCATGATATATGATCTACAATTGCTGGTATATTGTTCAATTGCTTCTTTAGCAAATTATGCATATATGTTGCGATTTTCTCCATATCTACCAGCCTATGTTTGACTTTATCCTTTAATATTATTAAATACTTTAAGGTATTCATATACATTCTGTCCAATAAATACAGAGTATTTGATTTATCTTCAATGCCTATAATATTTAGTATATCAATAGGAGCAGGAAAAACATCCTGTCCTTTTGTGTATGCCATATATAACTTCAATGCATCTTTCAAATATTGTAAAGATTTATCTAAGTTTCATAATTTTATGTGAAGATTGCTCAATACGTTTCGAGTCATTATCGCTCCAAGTATAGATTTTCTATCTAGTTTTTTGTCTTTTAGTAATGTCCTACTTCGTATAAGGGACAATTCAGCTCCATATGAATATTCTTCTTCTAATATATCTTGGGGAAGTTGTATATGAGACATTATGATGAAAGACTGAGCGAGAACTATAACGTCATTAAGGTTTGGATCTTTTGAATTGGTTAATTCGTGAAAATTTTGCTCCATTTTTCTAATTTTAAGCTCATGTCTGATTGTCAGAATACTTCCATTGGCGGAAATAGCTTTAATTGTTTCAAGTCACGACAAATTTGTGTAAATTTTTCGGTATAGTTCATTCTTATTCTCTCATCATTTTCAATATTTTTAATAAGATTCGATCTCGTAACGGATGCTAAAGAAATGATAACAATATGATCAGAATAATGTAATTATATAATTCATTTCAAATATATAGTATTTCTCTCTTCATTTTACCTGAGGCAACGGAGTCACATTCCTTGTCGAATATATTTTCAGCAGACATCTTTAGAAAAAATTACTTCGAATGATCATGATATATATCATGGTATTCAAACTTCTTCTTGGAAGAAAGGGCAACAATTTCAGCGTCATCTGCATTTGAACTCGGATGTGTTGCCGAACTAAAATATATAAATAGATAACGTCAGTGGATAATGTAGAGTATATAATTTAACTCAGAGAAAAGTATTCTTTATTTTATTGAATTTGAATTTTATTGAATTAAAAAAAAAATTATCTATTAAAATATTTAGAAAAAAGAAAAAAATAAATGTATAATCATTCACACGAGTCGCATCGTTGTTAGATGCGATTGGTCAGTTCCATTGGACAAACTGAATTTAATCGATCGATTTGATTAACTCATGTTGGTGAAACCGGGCGTGTGTCGCGTGATTTCGCTCAATACTGGTTTCAATGTCCCATGAATTTGCACCTTAAATCTTAGTCCTTAGTCTACAATAGGTGCATTCAGTTTTAAGCCTCAAGAAATTGACCAATCACAATCGAACGTGAAAAGAATAATGTGATTAGTTAATTTTTTAAGACTTACACGCAATATCCAATGAACGAGTAGCTCTTCTGGAAAAGCAGTACGCTCATTGGATATCGCGCGTCGCACATCACGCTGGTCTGCGAGAGCCATTGGTTGCGTTCAAAAAATACAACAGTTGTACAATTTAATAAACAGAATAATTCGTCAATATAATTGGTCTAAATTTAAGGATCTAACAGTGAAGACCACTGATCGCTTATGTTTTCTGAACGCAGTAATTAGTTGCAAGTCGATCATAAACAGACGCAACGTTTATCGTAATAGCCAATCAGAAACGTCAGTAATATACTGACACTTCTGATTGGTTATCACGACAAGCGTTGCATCTGCTGACTTTAACGTATAAAAGAACCTACTATTCAGAGTTCTTTATTTCTACCCCTATCGTGAAAATGGAGAACTCGGATTCTCTCAAGCTTCTTCTACTATTTGTGGTCGTAGGAAAGTCGTAGAATACACTTCACGTTGCAATTGCTTTAAAGCACTGTATAGACTACAGATAACATTAAGACATAATAACACGTGTTTAAAGAAAAGTAATATAATTATCATTAATGTTTTATTGAAACATGCTTCATTAAAAGCCTTCATAATTGATGATAAAAATATATAATTGATGACAAATAATATTTGTATGAAAAGAATCCATATCTTATACATTTTTACAACTGTATTAAAGTAATGATACAATTTTATAAAACAACTGATTTTAAATTAAATCTCTACAGATAATTACAAAAATGCTAAGGTTAAAATAAATACTAAAATCCGATTGTAGTAAATTCCGATTAAGCCAAACGACAATTAACTTACAGGGATTAAAATTTCGCAATTAAAATTTCGATCTTCTCTTTCTCAATTTATTCTGAAATCTAAATTGGAGTCGGTGACTTATAAATAAATTGTTGCTTAGATTAATCGAAGTTTGGTGTAACCGAATTTAACGCCCTTTTTTACCATTGTGTTTTAAATCTAACTGATCATCTCAATGGAATCGAACAATTATATATATATCAATTATGATTGCGATTGGTCAATTCCGAGGAGTAAATCGTCGTTAGATTTAAACCATGATGGAAACGAGCATAAGTAGGACAAAACAAATAATCGTTCTCCTCTTCTTTATACGTCTATGAGATCAAAATTTACTTTCGATATTGATGATATTTCATTAATGAAATAAATTCAATATTTCCATTATCCTTGTTATGTTGTTCCATACTTTATATTCCAATTTTATCTAATAAAACTTGTCTAATAAAATTTTATCTAACTAAACTTGTGATATATATAATCCCTAACGTACAATATAAGTGGTGTTTATATTCAAGCATGTCCCTATTCATAGGAGAAATATAGCCAAATTAACATTAGTGTGTAACTTGATCATATTTATAATCCTTATGTAGCTACAAAATTTATAAGCCTTTTATAACTACAAAAAGAAATATGTAACATATATTTACCTGTTTTAATATTTAAATTATAATAGCAGATTCCCCAAAATGTCAATTAAATGTATATATATATTTCATTCATAATAGAATAAATTTTCCAATTAATATTTGTCAAATATTTTTCAATTAAATGTAAAGTAAATATTTTCAAAAATATTTAAAGCTTAAATAATAATAGTAATAATGTTAAGAAGAATAAGAATTACTTAAACGTTAAATGATAAAGAGTCTGTAATAGCAGATCATTATTAATGTATTATTGATCTTTTTGAAGAATGCTTTATATTTAAAATAGAAATAATTTGATAACTTTGGTCAACCAGCCCATTTGCCAATCCATACTTTACAGCTTCAGAATTCTTATTGTATAATTCAAAATAAGTCGTACTATTTTTTACTAATTGATCAATTTCTGCTAATTCTTCTGCAGCTGGTTTATCTTTATGTAAATTTTCAATTTTTATACCTAACACAGTGGAATTAATAATTGCCAGCTCAAACCATATAAAACTGCAAATAGTTTGATCGTTTCTCGTATGTAATGTTTTTAAGCAATCTTCTAAGATTTCTATCCGTCGTTTTTGTAGTTTTATCTGATCGATTTTGTCGCGTTCATAAAATGCAAAATATTTGTATGCTTTGGAAACATATTGTGCAATTTCTGCACGAACTGCTGCATCTTTCGAGGTATACTCATTAGTCTGCATTTTATTGAGCAATTGAAGAATATTTACAAATATCATTTTCGCATCATTGTAGTTTCTAATGTAATTATCTTTGACTATATGTACAAACTCTTTATATTCTTTTTCTATATAATTATACATTAATAATTTTGTTGATTGGTTGATGGACTCTGCTGGAAATTCTGCTTTAGAACTATTTGCCATCGAAAACTTTTCTTTTTCTTCCTGGTTTAATATATGTTTTCTTGATGAGTATAAAAGAGTAAGTCCATATCTGACCCAACATGTGTCAATAATATAAATGATGGATTTGTACTGAAAGTGCAGAAAATGCTTATTTTTAGAAGATATTTCCATATTGATTTTATAATAATTGTTGTAATGTTTTATCATAATAACAGATGCAGTAATAAGATGATTTTTACATTCCATGAACCGATCGCATGATAAAAAATATTCAGCTAATCTTATTACTTCCTTAGCCCATGATATATGATCTATAGTTTTTGGTATATTTTTTAATTGCTTCTTTAGCAAATTATGCATATATGTTGAAATTTTCTCCATATCTATAAGGCCATGCTTGACTTTATCCTCTAACATTATCAAAGACCTTAAGGTATCCATATACTTTTTATCCAGTAAATATATGGTATTTGATTTAACTTCAATGCCTATAATATTTAAAATATTAATAGGAGCAGGAAAATCATCCTGTCCTTTTGTATATGCCATATATAACTCCAACGCTTTATTTAAATATTGTAAGGATTTTTCTATGTCCCCTAATGTTGTATGAAGGTGGCTCAATTCATTAAAAGTCACCATTGCTACAAGAATAGCTTTACTATCTAGTTCTTTGTCTTTTAATAATGTCACACTCTGCACAAGACACCCTTCAGCTATATATAAATGTTCTCGCTCTGATGTATTTTTTGGAAATTTTATATAATACATTATGATGAAAGACTGGGCAAGAACTACAATGTCATCAAGGTTTGGATTCTTCGAATTGGTTAGTTCATAAAAACTTTGGTTAATGAGTTCTTCTAAACTTAAGATTTGGCTTGTCTGATTTGTAGAAAATTCTGCCTCGTTTCCGGAAACAACATCTTCTAATAGTTTTAAGTTGCAACAAATTTGAACAAGTTTCTCGGTACAGTTCATTGTTATATTCTCGGCAATCTCGATATTTTTTACAGGCTCCGAATTCATAACAGATGCTAAACAAATTCAGATAATTAGAATAACATAATAACTAAATCGTTTCGAATATATAGCATTTTTCTCTTTACCTGAAGTAGCGTGTTGTATGACCAGTCAAATATTTTTTCGGCAGACATCCTTGAAAAAAACCATTTTGAATAATCTAGTTCTAGTTCTCTTTTAACTGCGGACGTCCTTAGAGCACGTTTCTATCACAGGCGTAAAGTCAGTATCAGATTATTTTCTACATCAGATTACAGATTGGAGATTGAGATTAAATTGAAATTTGACCAATCAGTGCAAAATTCACTAAATTTCACTAAACTTGCATTTAGTTAACTTTGCACTGATTGGTCAAATTCAATTCAATCTCAGCTCCCAATCCGTAGTCTGATACGGGCGTAATGCTGTTTCAGTTTCCTAGGGATAAAATATACGATAAGTACAACCATCTATTATCATTATACTTGATGACAACTTAATGCTGTCTTGTATTACCATGAGTTGAATTAATTAGTAGTAGTAACGATATAGTATTAATTAGTAGTAGTAAAGATATAAGTATCGGTCTACAATAAATATTTTAAGCCTTAAAAAATTAATCAATCACAGTCGAATGTGAAGAGAATAATTAACTGTGATTGGTTAATTTCTTAAGGCTTAAAATATCTATTGTAGACCGACACTAAAATATTTGCAGTTTAGATAATGTACCTAAGAATCATATTTCAATTCATATTAACCCGTCAGTTCCCAAATGAATTGAAACCACAAATTTCTGTTACTTCTTAGGAAATCTCATGTTTTGAAACCTAAAAAAACCAAATTTGTAGGTTTGAGTTTTTCAGGATTTTCAGAATTTTTCATATTTTTCGCTTATGTTCAGTGTTGCCAACTATATTCGCTTTTATTCAGTGTTGACAGTATATTCGCTTTTATTCAGTGTTGACAACTTGTTTTAGAGTCACTAGTATCTAAACTGAACACTTAGAGCCATAGAGATATAAGAATAGAGGGAACAAGCCTGTAAGTGGAAGTCATAGAGGCAAAGAGAGAGATGGATGCCGAGTGTCCTATCTGTCTCTTTCTAGTCACGCGCTAGGATTGGCTGTCGCGCCAACGACGATATAGCTATACATTTTTCTCCATCCAATTCAAAGAAACTGTCATTGCTAAAATGATCACTGCAAATATATGCTGTTTTCACTTCAAAATACAAAGGTAGTTGAAGTATATTCAACCATTTACGCCTTATATCTACATCCTTCGGTAGCTTACAACATTTACATATTTTTTTAAATGTAGGAAAAAATAACATATGATTATTTGAGGTTACGTATTTGTACTTTCTTACGAGTGAAAACTACGGTTACATCCAGGATAAGACTCCGCCTTGCATTTCAAACAATGCTTCATTTTTAAACAAATCGCGTCCAATTATTATTTTGTTAACGTTCGAATATTTAACGAATTTTAATTCTACACACATGTGCACGCATATTTACAAATCGAAATTTTAGTCTGCTTTCTCCCCTCCTGACGTCGCGTGGTCGCTTGGTGGCTCATTGTAACAACCAATCCCAGCGCGTGACTAGAAAGAGACAGATAGGACACTTGGCATCCATCTCTCTCTTGACCTCTATTACTTCCACTTACAGGTAGCATATATCCCTTGTTCCCTCTATTCTTATATCTCTATGCTTAGAGCTCTGTTATAGATTAGCAGTGTTATTTCGATGGTTTATAAGTCAAAAATGTTGTGCCACCTGGAGGGTGCATTGGGAACTGACGGGTTAAATGCAAAAGGTAGAAAATAAGATATTTCCAGGAAAAAGAATTTGTTGCAGCAGCTAATTTTTCTTGATAACTGATAATTGATTTTATTGATATAATATATAAAATACACTTCTACATGTGGTTATATCAATTCATAATATATAGTTTCCATTTGTCACTTTACCCTGCATATGCACAAACGGAATGGAATTTCTAAACTTAGGTTTTACATAATCCTACACATAAAAGAAAACAATTGTTTTATAAATGAGTTCTAATAAGTTCTAATTTAAATGCTTAACATATGTAATACTTTTCGTTTATCAAAATTTCGTTTGAATGATGGTTTTGAAATAAAATCTACCTTTAATCTTGTCGAATTAGTGTACTAGACTGCGCGCGAGTAAGGAACGACACGCAGAGTGCGCGCCCGCCTTGCGGGAACACGAAATATCACGTGAGTGGTATAAGCTGTCCTCTTATTAAACATTTTATCATGCAACAACTATGCATATATTATTTTACCTCTATGAATGAAATTTATTAAATAATTTATATAAATAATATTCCAATAACTTTTCTCAAGGCCAATATTTTTGATACGTTAGAACAATATTTAGTATAAAAGTTACTTGTATGCCATTTAAGCGTATAACTTTACTTGCAGTCGTTCTTTCACTGACATCGGCGTGAAATTCTTTCTTATCAAATATGTTTTATAATGGTAAATTCAGATGTTACTTATTCGATACGGGAAAATTTTTTACCGACGTGACTGAAAGAACGACTATAAATAAATACGCTTAAACGACACAAATATTGTTATACAAAGTGTTGTTCTAACGTTTTAAAAATATCTGTGGTCTTAAAACACTGACAGAATATCATTTATATAAATTATTTATATGAATAAATTTCATTAAAAATAGCGATAGATTCACAGATATTATGCATACTTGCGTAATAAAATCTTGAATGAGATAATATATTTTCTCTATCTACATAAAAAAAATAATCCATACGATTCGCGTAATATTTCGTGGTTCTACAGAGCGCGTCATTTCTTGCCTCGCGCGCAACATAATATGCTAATTCGATAACATTAAATAACTCTCATTTGAAAACAATCATACAAATGGAATTTTGGTAAACGAAAAGTTATCTTAGTGTTATTTGATACCAAGAATCTTCGAGTTGTGTCATATCCCATACATCACATGTAATTCATTTATTTATTGGCCCATCTTGTAGCTATCTCGAACAATATATTTGCCATTGTCATAATATCACTCCTGCTTAATGAAGATTTGTTACTAATATGTCCACAACAAGTTCTGATTCGTACGTTTTATGAAAAAAAGTCGAACAAGCCACGAAAAGAAAAGTTACCTTGATTGTTTGGTGCCAAGAATTTCCAAGTTATGTCATATCCCATACATTACACGTGATTCATTAATTTATTGGCCTATCTTGTAGCTATATCGTACAATATATTGGCCATTGTCATAATATCACTTTTGCTTGATGAAGATTTTTCTACTAATATGTTCACAACAAATTCCGATTCGGGCTTTTTATGAAATAAAGTCGTACAAGCCACTACTGCAGCACTTAAAAAGAACATATTCGACTTGAGGAATACTGGTTTCTTGAATTTAACACGTCCTGAAGTTTTTCGTTGAAATAATGTATATAATTCTTCGCGCTGAAAAAATACAAAACAGCATGTTAAAAATGTGCAACAAGAGTATTGTGCAAGATACAAGAGATACTGTGATATCTCGAGTATATGCGCGAAGCAATGCACAAATCGCAAGACCGGATCATGCAACGTACATGCATTCAATACTATAATTGTTCATTGAGTACTATAATTATATATTCAATACTATAATTGTTCAGTAAGATCTTGGATTTAATTGGTGCACATTTGGTTTTAACTCAGTTTGAATACTCTTTCCTCGATGCAGTTTGGAATACAGTCCAATAAGGGAATTTAATCCATAAGTATGAATTAAAAACCAATTCTCTTATTGAACCACCGGCTGCGTTCTAAATTGCATTGAGAAAAAAGTGTACAGATTATATATTGAAATCATATTGAAACCAAATGTGTACCAAAAGTACCAAAAGTGTATATTTAGTTCCAATGCAGTATGGACATTTTTTTTATGCAGTTCAGGAAATAGCCAAATGTCTAATAGGGAACCTTGTTTTTGCATAATTCCCAGAAGTTAAAAGTGTCTTACTGGACACATCGACTGTATACTAAACTGCAAGGAACATGAGGAAAATGTTGCTCAAAATATAGTTAATTTTTGAGCATATTTCCCTCTTGAATGTGAACCGTAAAGGATGATTTTCTTGCCAGTCTTACGTTCTTTCCTCACTCCTTTGACGAGTCAAACCCTCCCGTATTTATAAAGGAATAGCAGCTGAAGAACAACTTAGTATTAGGTGCTGCATTTCTCATGAAACAAACTGAAATCTTCATGAAACGTTGGAATTAAATCTACAAAAAATATGGCACCAATCCTGAAGCTAAACTCAGCAAAAAACATCAAATATCAAATCTATAGCATATTATCATTATGTAAATAAACGAAATGCTATAAAACTCGCGCAAGAAACTGCTTGATTTTAGACAAATATCTCAGAATTACTAGTGAATAAAACGTTACTCATTATACACACGAGATAAAGCAATAAATAATATCATCTTGAATGTTAGACTTTGATATTTCAATCTTATATTGAAAAGTACCAGAATAAAATATAAAATATCTCGGGTTCATTTCTCGATGATATTATCCCGGTACTTTAATAAACAGAATGACTAGAAGAATCGATCGATTTATATATTAAAAAACATAGGATTCAATAAAAAAAAAAATAAAGGTGATCTTCAAAACTATTGCATCTAGAAGTGAAGCGTTACCGCCATAAGACTATCGCTTCTGAATTATATAATTTGTCAAATAAATTTTTCTCTTAATCATATTTCGAAGATGATAATAATTAATGCTTTACCATGTACAGAGTATTGCATCAACATATAGAGCAATATGCCGGGTTGCAAAGGCATGCATGAAAGTGTGTATGTACGAAAGAGAGAGAGAGAGAGAGAGAGTGATCACCTTCCGAAGAACTAAGAATACTAATGGAGAGAATCAACTGAGGGAGGGGTCAACTGGAGAGAGAGGCGAGAACAAGGGAATTAATTATTTCCTGAAATACTATACTATCAGAACAAAGTATAAACCATGGTCCAATCACTTTAACGAACCTAGATAATTTGTCACATTTATCAACTGCGTGCCAACTATTATAACTTGAATGAATCATTATACAAAAAATTTCTAGTAGACAGTCCACGATACAGCAATGGGGAAAATAGACATCAATTATGACATTTTTACATGTAACTAATACAATAAATTGAGGATAGGATTAATGATTAGAAAGAGTGGGAGCATGTCGACCATTTTATATAGAAAGATGGCCTCCTCCTGGAAAAGGAGGAAATCAACGTACCTAAGATTTACAGGTTTATCACAAAAACTGGAAGAATTGTCTAAAGTAGGAGGAAAATACAAGAGTCCGCGTGAATAGTTGAGAGGTGTATAAGAGGAAAATGGGAAAATAAAAGAGGAAGAAGTGTGCTGAATAAATGCTAATGGAACAATCCGCAGGCATTTTAAAATAAAAGAATTTCGGATCGGTCGCGCGCACTCCCACGCATCTCCGACGTCACATATTAATTATACGTTGTTATTATATATATATGCGGTCGTACGACCGCAGCGACGAAGTATTGTTGTCACGTGAGAGGTGACTTACGACCGATAAGGGTTAATAATATGTATATAATATATATGTAGTTATAATAAGTATGTGTTAATTAAGACAACACTTTCTATATCATGAATTAGATATTTGAAATAATAAATCATGTTTAAATTTTTTAATAAAATATATATGTGTGTGTGTGTATGTGTGTGTGTGTGTGTGTGCATACATATACTTTTTCTTTAAATGGTAATTATAACAAAAATGCTGGATTTGTACCTGTAAAAATGCTACATCCAATAACAGCTGTGCAACTTCATAGTCTTTTTCTGAACGATGTGTTGCTGCTAGCAAAACCTCAACGCAAGATAGCGGTGTATCATGTGGCATTTTAAATCCCACCATCTTAAAAACTTCAGATTCAGAAGAAACTATCATATCTCGTGTATAAACGGTTTCTTTGTCCATGATTTGTAAATACTCAAGAATCTATAAAAACAAATATGGCATTTAGTCTGACAAAATGTGTACAATAGTATTTTAATCTTTTACAAAGTATATCGTGTTAACATACCTCCGATATTTCTATTCTAATATAAGATAAATCCATTTTACTTGCTAGTTGGAAGCATGTCAACAGATATAATTTTATCTTGCTGGAAAATGCATCCAAACGTTCTTCCCAATTGTTTATAACTCCATCCATAAAAACTTCCATATATTTATACATAAATTCGTCAAATAATAGAAGAGCTATATATTTTATATTTGATGTAACTCCCAGTTGGTCTGCTAATTTGAAAGTTGTATCCACAGCAGATATCTGAATTGCTGATTATAATTTAAAATATTTGTCGTATTAGTATATAATAATGTCGTATTAGTATATAATCGGAATATTATGTTAATTACTATTTAAATATTACACAGAATGTGTTTAATCAGTATCATATGATTTTTTGTTCGTTCCATTATTAATATATAGAGAATCCTACTTCAATCTATCAACCCTCTTATCTCCGTAGGATAAGGTCGAATGAAAAATATGTTCAGATAAAAGTTATAGAGTTTGGGGAGGAATTTAAGCTAGTGACCGTAATTTCGTTGCATAGTTA
>NW_014554664.1:284200-284559 GCF_001313825.1 Dinoponera quadriceps | reverse complement strand
TATATTTATTATATTATAATTACCTTTATATTGTGAGGTTAAGTTGATGTTATTTCCGGATTGTGCGCATTCTTTCGTACTTTTCTGTACATCGTCCAACCAGTCTTCGATTAAGTGTTTTGATACTAATCAACATTTATATGTATTACAATAAATACAATGAATTACAAAATCAGTATTTGGATCAGTATTAGATCAGTTAAAAAGTTTATCTTGTTTTTTCTGTCTTTAATTTAACTAGCCACTTTCTAATTCGATAAAGATATATAAATGCTACTTGAATATTTTCAGATAATCATAAACAATATCACAAAAAACAACGATCATTTGATTAATGAATAATTTGTTTTTCATTGAAT
>NW_014554664.1:259832-283174 GCF_001313825.1 Dinoponera quadriceps | reverse complement strand
AATATATATATATATAATATAATATGTATGTAATATATATATATATATATATATATATAATATGTACATATATAATATATATATATATATATTATTTTATAATTTTATAATTTTGCTATATATCTTATTTATTTTTGAATATTTTCTAGCTTATCGGAAGAATAAAAAGTGTGAATAAAAAGAGAATAAATATAGCAAAATTATAAAATAATAATATATATATATACTGGATTACTAATGGATTCCATTGAAATTAGACAATTACTTGGAAAGTGGCAAAAAGATAGATAAAAAGATGATAGATAAAAAGAGTAGATACCTTAAATATAGTATGTACTTTGTTTCGTTATTGTGTGAGTTTACACTGATTGATATACATACTGAATCGAAATTTTCTATTAAATTATCTTAATATTGACAATATAAACAACGGTACACTTAACTAATATAATAGTCAGCGTCAAATGGACGTAAGTACCATTGGAATATATATCGTTTTCGTTACGCATCCTAGGTAACACAATGACATCAAGGGATGTCATATACGGCGTTCTCTGACGTAGCTGTGCTACCTGGGATGCTGAAATTAAGATAATTAATGGAAAATTAATAGAAAGGCGTATTAAATAATCGATGTAAATAACTTTATTCATAAAAGAAATATACCCGATAAATGTATGTAACTGTTTAGTACATCAAAATAGATTTACATAGAACTTACCATTATAAGATGAATCCAATTGACTCATTTTGCAACAAGAAATCAGCAAGTGTGATAGATAAAACTCACGTTGCACTCGACGCTGCTTTGTGTCACAAAAAGTCAAAAATATATATAGGCTACTTTCTCTTTGGTGCCCATGCGCAGTCACGTGCAACCACGCGAGCGTCACTTTATTTTCTTTTGGCATATAATAACAATAAAGATACAATAACGCTTATAGCGCGTAAGCCCCTAAAAGAACGCAACCATAGAGCGCTTCTATTTGGGAAGTACTAGAGTCTCTAGAATATTGAGTTCGGCAATATATAGACTTCTTTCTATTGGGACAAACAAAATGGCGGAAGTAATGGCCGCGTTCACCAGAACGTTTAGTTTGCAACGGTTGAAGTTTTTCTGAGGTGAGGTTGGATTATTCTTTTAGATCTACAGGAATAATCCAATCTCAGATTGGAACAATCCAAGGTCAGAAAACTTCCGACAGTTGCAAACTAAACATTCTGCTGAACGCAGCCAAGGTTTGATAAATGCAGTGAACTTTTCGTTTAATGCACTTTCAGTTTACATGCAGAAGTGCAGCAGAAAACGCACAGACCTATAGACGCCATTTTTTGGGCAGTTTATATTGTAGGGACTTTAAGAGGTACAAATTCGCTCCTTGAAAGAGAGCGTTCCTTTTGGCGCTATCTACATTTGGACTCGAATAGGACCTAACTAAAATGCGGTGCTTTCCGTTTGGTAACACAAGTTGACACAAGCATCATCTTATCTTTGTTAATTCATTGAATGCGAAACAAAGACTAAATGATATTTGCGTCAACTTGTGTCATCAAATAGAAAGCACCAATGAGCAAATTATGAAAATGTTTAACACGTTAACTGCCACGTCAGTCATCAGTGACTGAAACTGAACTATCCGTTCGGGCCACGTCAGTCACCGGTGACTGACAGTATAAAGTACTATATAAAACTAAAAAAATTACCTAGTTTAATAAGTAATTTCAGGATCGTATAATTAATATACTTAAATATTTCTTATCAACAAATTTTAATGGATTTGACCTGACGGAGATTTCCTCCGAAATGCGCGTGGCAGTTAACGTGTTAAAACCCGTATCAGACTATGGATTGAAGATTGAGATTGAATTGAAATTTAACCAATGAGTAGAAAGTTAATTGAATTCAAGTTTAGTGAAATTTAGAGAATTTTACACTGATTGGTCAAATTGCAATTCAATCTCGATCTCCAATCCGTAGTCTGATACGGGTTTGAATATTTCTGAATGGCTAGCGTGTTAGTGTGCACACGATGTGAATTCCCGAACGCAACCCTAGTGAAACCAACTCTGTTATTAAAGAACAAACCGATGCACCATAGATTTTCAGTGCTGGAAGTGGATTTTAGAATATAGCTCGAATCAAGCTTTGCACGCGGGAACGCGTAGTTTCGAGGAATGGTGTAGGGAGCAAGTTGATTACTCTCAATCAGAACTGAGAGAGGGAGAAAGAGTGATAACACGTGAAGATTGAAACGGTTAAGTGAGGTTAAATCAGATTCTCTGTGTTTAGCATAAGAAGACCGTGCACGTGGACGCCATTTTCATCAATTTATTTTTCGTTATTTAGTATAAGTAAACAATTATAAGCATCATGTGTTCTCACGAGAATATCACTTGGAAGGTCGTCCAAAATGCCGTCGCATGCAGAATGATCGACAACTCGTTAACTCACAAATTCCTATCATCACAGAGGGTACGTAAGAGAACAAAGTTATTTAATAGCAAGGTAAAGAAATACGGCGTCATTAAGAATTATGAGCAGTACGTTGCAATGAAAACCTCCGTTTTACGGAAAGTGTCGAATGATTGTGACACCGATGATACTGACAACCTCAGTGATGTTGACTATAGTATTATACACAATTCTGAATCCAAACTAAATGAATATAGAAGAAAGGATTCTATCATAAAACTTAGTAGCGATGAAGACGAGGAAATAAATAAAGTAATGAGTAAGATGAAAAAGAATGGTAAAGCCAAATCTGTGGAAAAAAAGGCCGAGAAACCTGTAAATATAAAACAAGAAGAAGATTCTTTATCCCAGGTATGTTTTAATAGCGATGAAAATGATAGTGACAGGAAGATGGAGAATAACAGAATAAAACCTGTGAAGAAAAAGATAAAAAAATCTGTAAGTATAGAGCAACAAGAAAATTCTCTCTCTCAGGTATCCTTTACTAGCGATAAAAATCGCAATGACAAAAGGAAAAGTCAAGGACTGAGGAAGACGAAGAGTAGTGAAACAAAATCTGTAGGGGAAAGCACAAAGACACCTATAAGTACAGAATGGGAAGAGAATTTTACTTCTCAATCATTATTTACTGACGATGACAATGTTAATAATAATGAGAAGGAGAATCAGATGATATTGAAGAGAAGGAAACATAATAAAACCAAACCATCAGAGAAAAAGACCAGAAAATCTGTGAACATAGGTTGGCAAGACGTTGTCTTGTCAAAGAAGAACAGAAGTACGACACGTATATCTGATATTGGACAATGCACGGGTACTTCGAATATGAGTAAACAAAATACCTCTCAGAATGGCAAATGTAATCATTCGAAAACCGATTCTAATAAGAGATCTCTTTCTCCATACTTCGAATCCCAAGATAATATAATGTCCTGTACAGCAAACTTGGTGAGTAAAGATATCCCACAGAACCATACTGATCCGCTTACTGTGGTAGCCGAATCAGATTCTGAGTCAGACTCTCCAAATAACATAACGTCTTGCAAAGTCGAGTCTATAGATGATAAAGATGCGACGCAAAACCAAGGAGATTCTAAAGCAACAGCGAATGAGACTAATTTTGAGTCGAATTGTCAAGACGATGCGGTAGCCTGTAAAGCGAATCCTGAAGAAGAAACTGTAATACAGGAAGAACTTAAGGTAATAGCGGACGAATCGAATTATTCGCTGAATTTACAATTTAGTCCGAATAACGAAACGATTACACCTAAATTGTCTGTTTTAAAGGTCCCTCATTCGTCACTTATCAACGATCCGCCTTCATCGGTCAGCGAGAGATTGCCGAGCTTATCGGAAGATCGTAGTTGCGAGGAACCAGCAAAAGTGGAAGAGCAGGTCTCGATAAGCGCGAAGAATTACGACGACGGTTGTGTGAGTCCTCAGACCGCTAGATCAGTCGACAACATCAAGAGGAACTTAGCCTTTACATTGGACACTGTTAATTGCCCTCATCAGTCCTCTTCGTCGCCAGACGCCTCGCACGACCAGCAGAAAGACTCTGGAATCGATGAAGATTCACAGGATAAATTTGTCAAGCGACTCGCCACGGAGAAGTCAGATAACGCGGAGAACATCGTGGAAAAAACCTCCGTTTCGCCTGAACACGAGGAAACCAACGAAATGGCTGAAGAGATGCGAGAAAATCATACCAATGATATAAGTTTAAAAGTTAAGGAAGATAGTTTGGAAGAACAGGATATTGTTCACAATATAGAAGCAACGCAGGTTCGAAAAGCGCGGGTGCCAGAGACGGATGATTCTCCCGAAACGAGCCAGACTGACGCGGGAGATGTGAAGGCAAACGGAATGGACGGCATCGCGGAAGACTCGTGCAATGTCCAGGAGAAGCAGCTTAAAATTATGTCCACCGAGATCGTCAACACGAGATATAGAATAGTGACCGAAAAGAGTGACAACGTGAACGTCACCGGTACCGATGCGTGCGCCGAAATGACCAATGAGATACCAATCGCACAACAAGTGGTGAGCCACGAGGAGGACGAGGAGGAGGAGGAAGACGCGGCGCGCTGCGTGTCGCCGCAAACGAAGCAGCAACTTCAGCGGCAGTTAAACCTGATCGTGGATAGCAACTCGAGCGAAAGTGAGAGCGAGGACAGACCGGCCGTTGGACACAGCTCCAAGATCGTCCACGCGGACGATTCTAACTCGAGCCACCGTGTCGAAGGAAACTGCAGCAAAGACAACCAGAGGATTGGAGACGGCGCTTCTGGGAAAATCGACGTCGACACCTCACACAGCGATGCCGCTTGCAAAGATGCTCGCGCATCGCTTGAAAAAGACGCTTCTGAGGAAAATGATACTTCGCGCAGCGAAGATAGCCGCGAGTGTCTTCGCGAACAGCAGAGAAAGAAGCTCGAGAACGATGAGAGAAGTCGCGCGTCCGAAGAAAGCGGCATAGACATTTCGCACGACAAGGATAATCGCGAGGAGGCGAGCGCAGAAGAGAGATTCGGGAGTGACGAGAGAAATTCTGCTTCCGAGGAAAGGCACAGGGAAGGACCTGCTTCGACGGATGGCGGGAACGCGAACGGGGATAGCCAACGTCAGGATAGAGCGAACAGTGGCGAGCGTGAGACGCAAAATGTGTGTTACAGGCCGCGCAATGTAAGTGATATTCGAATTGTCATCTTAGCAGGGCTGCGAAGCGGGCTTGGAGAGCAACGAGTTACTTTCAGAGAGCCCAGACGTTCAGAAGAACGTTTTAGCTTACCTCATCAGATTCAGATCAAGCTGATCGATAAATAATAATGAGAATTGCCAGTACCAATTCCCGTTCCGTAATTAACGTAATTTAACGTTCAATACGTTTCAGTTGGGAGAATTTGCCGAGGACGAAGAGTTACTCGTGGAAACGCTACCGGCGAGCATTACGCTGGCGGATATCTCCGAGGACGAGGAGGCTTTTATTTTGAATATTCCTAACAAAGTATGACAGCATCAATTTATTCATTACCGACTAATTATTTGATCGAGTTAAATTATTTTGCGCGATTAAGTTATGTCCATGAATAATTTCTCGTAAATTATTCTGTAGGTACTACAATGCAATTTGCAAGGTCAACGGATGATTCTGAAAGAGAACACGATTAGATTCGGTAAAAGCAAGTTCGGAGTTGTGCACAATCAAGTAAACACTGTGACTTGTATCTTCGCCACCGGCAAACGACGGAAACCTTACAAGATAGGTTTGTACCTTGCGATAACAGGTTTTTTTTTCTGTTAAGAATTTATCGTAAAGATTAAAAAATGTTTCTATAAAAAAATATAACTTCGAGTCAAAGCACGCATTTTATTTATTTGTCATTCAAGATCTAAATATAAATTCGTCTGAGATAAATATAAAAAAGTATAAATATAATATATAAATATAAAAATGAAATTAAGTCGTTATATAAATTACCTTCCGCGGAGAATGCATGACTTTTAACGCACTTCTACAACCTATCCTTTTTTAATTTTATTTAAGGCTCCGGTGTAGTTGCTGTGACTATCCTTGTTTAACACGTTGACTGCCAACTACGACATATCTCGTAAGTTGTTTATTTGCCCAGGACGCCAACTGTGAGTTATTTCGTCGCTTCATTACTTGATTAAATATCAAATTGGCTTCTTAGACCAGAATCGTGAAAAGTTCCGTGGCAGTCAACGTGTTAATAACGTCAGAAATGAAAAAACACCTGCAAAAATGTTTTGCGTTACACTTTCAGATAAAAAGATGTATCCATAAAATAACATTTTCGATCGATCGATCGACAATAACATCCAACAGTGGTCGTAAAATTAATATTGACAAAATCATGAGAAAAGAAGGTCTATGTCAAATTAATTTTACGACTATTAATTGATTGTTCGAGTAAAAGAAAAGTGTTCGTCCAATTTTACAAGTTTGCTGAATCGATCACAAACGTCATTTTATAGATATATCTTTTTATTTGAAAATATAACGCAAAAAATGTTAGCATGCGTTTTCTAACGTCATTAAACAAGGACAGTCAAAGCACGACAGTCACAGCGACTACTCCGAAACCTTAATTATTCGGAAACACGCTGTAATTTCTATTTCATTTTACTTTATATTTTTCAGTGAATCTTAAGGAAATTAGTACCGTCACTGTACGAGAGAGACTATCAAATTTTGCGAAAGACTCAACCGAACTGGATTCTCGTGATATCGATACTTTTCCCGAGCGAAAATCGAAGAAAAGACGTTGTATACTTAGTAGCGATGACGACACGGATAACCGGCAAATAGATGAATCAAAATCTAAAAAATTAAAAATCACAGATTACCACATACCCAGACGAAGAGATCATAATTAAGATACCTCAGTTAAATTGCAAACGTGAAAGATGCTATATTTTCTGTTGATTCTATTATGAAACTATTAAAAAACTGTACAGATACTTTCTATCAATACTTATATTTTTTTTACTTAAATGGACTATTTAAGATAATTTTTAAACGGCATGTACCTTTTTTTTTTTTTTTTACAGACATTTGTTCGGTACCTGAACGTTCAAAATATTACTCGCAACAGAATATATATATATAATTTTCTGTTTAAAGCAATCACGCGTCCGTAAGAGTATTTTTATAAATTCTTTCCATTTTTTCTCTTCCACACACTATAGAGTCATCGATAATTTTAGAAAGTTACAAATTACGATAAGAAATAGAAAGTTACAATAACGATAAGAAATCAAGAATATTGTGAATAACTATAAATTACGTATTGTTTCTATTTAATAAGAATTTAAATAATTGCGATTGATAGATAAGTTATAATTACCGAATTATAAACAATAAACTATAAGAGAAAAAATATTGTAAACGTTTATGAATCTACACAGACTGGCATAATTGTCTTATGACTCTTGATTACTCGCTATGACTGCTCTTGCTTAATGACGTCAGAAGCGAGAAGACGCATGCTAAGATTTCTTGCGTTATACTTTCAAATAAAAAAATATATCCATAAAGTGACATTTTGTGGTTATATATTTTTATTTGAAAATATAATGTAAGAAATCTTGGCATACATTTTTTCGTTTCTGACGTCATTAAACAAAGATAGCCACGGCAAGTAGTCAGGAGCTTTAACATTTAGCAGATCTAAAATCGTTTATTCTATCATAAGCATCATGTTTATATATTCGTGCATCATGACGGATGATTATTCAAGAAAATGATGAGGCTTTACATATTCTTTTACATATAATTCTGTTTCATTTTATGATTACTCTACACTTTATGCTACTCGGAATAATATTTGAGATTTCGTTGCGATATTTCTTCGATTACTTAATAGTCAGTATGTGCGAATACGTAAATACAAGTAATCGAAAAATTTTGATAAGAGTAAACATGTATTGGAAAATTTTATTTATACATGATAGAAATATCAATAATCTCAGAGTTATAAATAAACGATAAGAGATTAAAAAATCTGAATATTCTACAAATAATATATTGTCCTTTCTGTTCAAACAATTGAATTGATAAATTTCGACCGACGCAGAATAAATAACGGGGGGAGTGCAGTGTAAATAATCATAAATATAAGATAGAGCACATTTTATTATTGCTGAAATTTTATAAGATGCATTGTACTCTAGACTAGACTTAAAGTTGCTAAGAAGATATCAAGAGCAGTTTGCATAATACTGCATACCAATAAAATTTTTATAAAATACTTTATAAAGGTAAAAGAACAATCCAAGTGCATAAAATTCTCTAAATATGATATGAATAATAATACTGTAAAACAGTTTAAAAATCTGTACTTGGATTTAGGACACTTAGAAGAAAATACTAAAAAATATATTCGGATCACATCCAAACTTGATTTACCTATCAAGTGTACATGTTGTAACTTGATTTAAACCCTTTGAATGCAGAACAGAATTAAAAAGCTGTTCTGTATACATAAATGAAACTCGGAAAATTGTTGAACGTTCCTACCAATAAGGGCACTTCAATATTTTTGAATCCCCGATATTAAGTTTTTCTCCAACTTCTTACCTGAATATATTTTTATATATGAATTATATAAATAAATAAATAAATACATACATATATGTTTTAAATATCAACCTCTCTTATATATTTGTCCATAATATCCTTGCTTTTCTGCTGATTACGCGTTACACGTGAGCGAAGAACTCTGTTTATTAATACATGAAACGTCGAAATATCACTTCTGCTTCAAACATATTCCCTTTTTCTCAATTAATCAAAGATGATGAAAAACACGTAGCCAGAAACAGGTGCGGCTAGTTGAGAATTTTTAGGAACTAACACGCTCGCTACGTATAGTTGGTTACTAATATACTTATGTGACAAAAATAATTTTTTTTCCTCTATTCATAAATATAAACAGTTGCAAATGTTTCAAGGCGTTTTTGTATACACTGAGGCTACGTTCCAAAACATTTTTTTGAAAAAAACTTTACTCAATGGCTGTTTCAAAACTTTATAAGTGTTTTTCGATTGGTTCTTCTTCCGGAGATCAGAAATTCTTATCAAGTTTTGGAACAGCCACCAAGTAAAATTTTCCTCGAGAAGAACGTTTTGAAATATAGCCTGAGTTTGATGATGACGCTATTATACACTATTATATACAGGGTGTCTGAAACTTTTCTCGGAACCCGTGGTATGCAGATAGAACAAAAGGTGAACCTGGACAGAAATATCATTTGCAAAATTCACAATAATTAATGAAAAATTTATTAATCTGTATGAGCTAATGATCGCACAACAAACAGTAGACCGAACTCTATATAAAGAAAAATAGCTTACTTCTAAAGATGGCTTAGTAACTATGAGCATAAACTGATTTTTAGAGACAGAGTAACGCAGCGAACAGCGAATGGTATGTGACATAGGACTGCGCGCCGAAAAGAAATACGTCTTTCGCTATTAGTTGATACCCATCGTTGTTAGGACACCTTCAAAAGTAAGCCATTTTTCTTTATACAGAGTCCGATCTACCGTTTCCTGTACAATCATTAGTTCATACAAATTAATTCCTTAATAATTATTGCGAATTTTGCAAAATGGTATAGAATTCTCCTGTCTAGTTTCATTCGTGCTACTTGCACACCACGGATTCTAAGAAAGGTTTCATACAAAGGTTTCATATAAAATTTTCAGATGTATAGTTGTATAGTTTAGAATGCTTTGAAGTGTCTAACAAACCTTGCCGTCTTAAATCAATTTTATACAATTATATCAAAATAAATACAATGTGGTCTGTGGGGAGAGTTCCCTAAAAAAAAAACCACGATAGAGAACGTATTAAGAACACATACTTTGAGAATTATTACTTACAATTCAAGAAATTAGTTACATATAACTAATTTATGTATATATATATATATATATATATGATATATATATATATACATATATCATTATGGTTCTTATTATTAAAAAATCGCTTATTGTTTGTTTCTCAGAAAACATAATGCCTAAAGTCGGGACATAAGACATCTGACAGACGTCTTTGAGACGATTTAAGGACGTTTGTCAGGCGTCTTATGTCCCGGTTTTACACGTTATGTTGTGTGGGTTACTTTAGCGTATTATATACAAGGTCTTCTTGAGGATAAGTCCAACTAAGGGTAGATAGTGCAATAGTATGGGGTAATGGTTACTGTAATTACAAAATACAGTAAACATGTTCATATGTCAAATTGGATATATATTTTTTAGCTTCTTTTTAGAGGAACACATTCTCTCGATAAGATTTTTTACAATGTAAAAAAAATTAATATGTAATGATAACAATTAGATAATCAACATGCTGAATTCACATATGAGTTCTGGGCTCAAAGCTTTTCAGTATACTGTGTTGATAATTGATTTCCNAAAAAAAAAAAAAAAAAAAAAAAAATATATATATATATATATTGTTCTAAATAATTAGTAAAATTATTCTTCATCAGGGGAATAAAACCGTCAATCCACAAATAGTGTTTCCGTCTCTGCGGAAGCTCACTCGCCACCTAAGTATATGGGCGACAAACAACATCAACATATAATATTAACGTACGATGTTAATTCATGTTTTATATGCATTATATAGAATGTAATGTTTACATCCTAAAGTTTCATTCTTCATCCTAATTTTCTATGTATTCTTTTTCTTAAAAATACGAATTAGACAAGGTTTGACGCTAGATGAACAATTTAGCTAACGCTAACGCAACAAATATTTTTCGATGGTAGTTTATGTAACGATATAATGAATAACAGTTATATACCAATACTATTGATAGAAGTGGGTAACTTGAATTATATGTACTTTGTCCGCGTCAAGGCACTTTCGCCTTGCGTGGGGTCCATCATGCGATCCCAATTGGTATGACCAACCACAAAGCCGACGGCGCGCATTTTCTCCTGCTCCTTACGCTCCTCTAAATCGGCCCATCGTACCTGCAAAGCAAGACAATTAATGCACTGAGTGCGTTTATAAGGCAATGGTTGAGTTATATCATGTTTAAAACAATCTTTAAATATGAGAAAGAGCTATAAACAAGCTTTAGACCGTATTTAATGTGCACTACTAGTGCAAGTGGTCGGAATAAACGGCTAATAAACTTCCTTGCAATTCTTCTGCTTTCCCCTACTTTCCTNAGAGAGAGAGAGAGAGAGAGAGAGAGAGAGAGAGAGAGAGAGAGAGAGAGAGAGAGAGCTTTAGAACTGTAAAATTGAATGTGAATGCATGTATGCTCATGTACATAAATCTGATTAATGTATGCTTTTAATCTTGGTTGAATTTAAAAGCATATATCAATCAAATTCACGAATTTTACAACAGTTATAAAACTCTCTATTGAACGCAATCAATAATAAATCCGAAAACGATATTTTCAAAATTGTTTGAAGACTAAAGGTAATTATGAAGATATGCCCCCAATGCTTATGGGACATTCTATATTCAGATACATACCCGCTTTTTACCAGAAGTATCTTCCATATTATAGTAATCGGGTACTTGAAGAAAATCTTCCATGGTTTGTGGTCTCGTCTCCTTCTTTCTCGCTAATCCATCCAACCGATCTATATATTATGAATAAAAAAAAAAGTGAAAATACTTTTCAATTCTCAAGAAAAAAAGTTAAGTTACTTCCAACTAACCTAATTTATTTTCAGCTTCCATTTGTTCCCATTTGCTAACACCCTGAAAGAATTATCAATAAATATTTAAAATCATCTACAATCAATATGTTATCAACAGTATAAATCTACATTTTTCTGCTGATTTCATGTAAAGTTCACTTTTGTTAAATTTGATAAAATTAAAATACAATAGTAAAGTATATATAATAATAGTTAATGGTTGAAGAAGAACATACTTTTTTAATCGTACAATATGTATCACAAAGAAAAATGAAAATGTAGAGAATAGGGACTCTATGATATAAAGATTTAGATAGAATCATTTATCTATTGATCTATTTTATCTTTTTATCATTTCAATAAGTGACATTCGAATAACTTAATTTTGTTTAGTTACAATTGCATCCTGAGTATCCTCCTGGCTGTCTTGACTGTCTTCATTTTGTGTGGCAGATTTCTCCTCTATCTCTTGCTGACTGTCTTCCATATCGACCTAAAATAAAAACATAAGTTTGCACATATATTAACGCATGTCCTGTACTATGTATGACAAAGATAATAAGGACCGCTAACTTTAAACAAAATAAAAGTACCTCTTCTATGGCTTGTTCCTGTAACATTGAATTGACATCTAGTTTCAGGTGATAGCTGGGTGTCGGCTCGAAATAATCTATGATCCGATTGATTTCGTCCTCCGTGCGGTTGTGAATATTTCTCTTCAAGCATATCTGCAGGTCCATCTCCATCTCACACACATACACCTGTACACAGATATCGTGTATTAATTGAGAAAAGGTCGTTACACAGACGTATATAGACTAGTGTAATAATCTTAATACATCATGTACAACAACGTTATTAAAATATTCTAATATATATTATTGACTTATTATTAAATTATTATTATTAAAATATTCTAATATATATTATTGACTTACACCCTTATTTATTAATTATTCAAAGAGGTGGGAACGATGTGTTAAAGGAATAATCTATCGCTGTGTCAACTTTACGCTGATATCCAAAAATAAACGTGTACGATTAAGTATCAGTAACCAGTAACCTAATTACACGCGTTAAAATGTTATTATGCCTGTCTGTGTACGAAGTGTGATTCAATATCACGTTCGCGAATCTATTGTATGGAATATTTGAAAATCAATCTTATAATCGAGATATTTTTTTTTAATTTAGTTCGCCGAAAGTCCTCCTTTTAAGATACCTTTTTTTTAAATTTAGTTCGCTGGAAATCTTCCTTTTGAATGATTAACTCTACTACGACGGAGCTGGTCAAAGAGCATTATGACTGCACGCGAAAATGAGCGAATGTGCATTTTTCTTTGTCGCATCACACGAGTTGTTTGGCCTGTTCTTTTTAGTTGCACTGCTGAACTGGTGGAATAAGTTGAAGTGAGAAAACCTATACTTGTTTCATTAGTTTTCATATTACAACTTATCGCACTAATGCAGCTAAAAAGAACAGGCCAATAGTTATGCCTGCCCTCTATATATGGATTATAGTAAGACAGATTCATGTATCACGATTTCTTGTTTTCGTTGTTATGATAACAGATAAATAAATGTCCCATGAATCAACATGGGCAAACCTAATTAGGGTATAGAATGGATTGGAGGTAAGCAAAAAAGTCCTCTATCATTTTGTAAATAATACGCAAAATTTCGAGTTATTAATTAAAGAAGCCTCTATACGTATAGCCACTTTCAATAATTAATAATTCAAAATTTTGTGTGTATTGTTTGCAAAATGGTGGAGATTTTTTGTTCACTTGAATCCACTCACACCTTTATTAAGTTTATCCACATTGATCTGGGACATATTGTGTGTGTGCACACACACACACACACACACGCGCGCGCGCGCGCGCGCGTTACATATGCCTCAAGATGATTGATATAAACTTATTTTCTTAGGAATCATTACAAATTCTAATAAAATATTAATTGAAACATGATTTACACTATGTACAATTAGAATTCACATAGCAGCGATGTCAAAAATCATAGGAATATCCTAAAGATATCACGATATTTTTATGATATATTTTGGGCATTTCCGCTATATGGGAAATAGATTAACCGTACCAAAGCTAAATATGATTAAAGTCAAACTTAACATTATCTACATGTATCACAGTATCACAACGGAAATAGTTTCTGATAATATGATGTTTTAAATTTTAGCAACCAAACTACTCTTACGCTTTTAATGCGAAAACAAGAAAATAATAAGAGATTTGTAGAAATATTATAAAACAATTATAAGATTATTGACCATTTGTTTTTCTATAAATTGATATTAACCTATAAATGGACGTCCGTACGTGAGGGTCAATCAAGGCCGTGGCACATAGAAAAACGTAAGCAGTAAAACTTAAGTAATAAGGACGTTAACGAACCAATCAATATATTTCTTTAGGTTTACGTATTCCAAAAGACGATAGAAGTGACGATAAGTTTGGCTTTGAGCAGAAGTAACTAGGATTTCAACGAATATGTGCCATGGCCTTCAAACTAACCCAGATATATGAATAAATGAATGTTTCTTAGTTTCGTTTTTGTTTGCGACGCTAGCGCTTTCAGTATCTTCCCTTCACCGTTTACTCTTGGATCTGGCAAAGTAGCGTCGAAATAATAGTCGAAAATCTGAGCTACAAATAGTAATTGTTCTACTTCTTTGGTCATTTTGATTTTCATGCGAGCATATACGTAACTTACTATGATTCATTTCAGCATATTGTTTAACATTTTATTTCCATTATGAGTTACTTTTATCAAATAATAGTTAATTAATAATAATTAATGAACAATGGTTAAATAAATTTATAATTATTATAAATAACAATTATTATGGTTTTACTTAAAGTTTAAAACTGTAATTTCTTTGGCATTTTCAGAAGTTTCATTTACAAAAATAAGAAAATAAGTGATGAAAAAGGAGAAATAGAAAAATTCGGTGCTTATGTTGAAAATCTTTTAAAAGCACTGCAGCATCGCTGGATCAAGTGTATTGAAGTACAGGGAGATTATATTGAAAAATAAAAATGGAAGGAAAAATCAATCAATTTTTCATTATTGGGTTGCGAACTTTTCAAATTGCCCTCGTATATATGATTTTAAAGCTCACCTCAAACCACGTTATACTAGACAACAAATTTTCAAGCGGTCCACTAACAGCATAATAAACTAAGCTGATCACGTGATTCACCTTGTATATGTATGTATGTATATATGTATGTATATATATATTCTCCTCGTTTAACATGTTATCAAATGGTAACATACTTTGAAACCTTTCGTCTTAGCGAAACTCCACATCTCCTCGTAATCTGAAATCTTCTCATTGATACAATCCAATATGATAAAATTGAAGAATCCATCGGTGATGTTTTTCTTGAACGCTTTAACGAGTGACGTTATGTAACTTTGTTCCATTGCCTCTTCGTATTCATATACCATTTCCTGTTAGAAATCAATATACATCGTCAAAATATTAATCCGCTACAAAATACTTAATATAACAAATCCACTAATGGAGAGTTTTAAATATAATTACCTTAACCGTCACCTTCTTTCCATTATCGTCCTTCGTCTCTATTTCTTTCTCGACAAGGAAATAATCATCCAGGCTCAATATCCTAGGCGCGGAACCTCCTTGTTCAACTTCCTTATCCTATAAAGATAAAAATTACAACCAATTAGATAAATTTTACAAAAAAGATTATTATACAGCTAAAACTAAAGGTTTCTTCTAAAATGAGCAAAGCGCGTATAAATATTTTTAAAACAATATTTCATAAATCTTTGCACTCTAGATTTTACAAAATATTACGTGTGTAAAACTAGCTAATGTTTCCAACAATTCATAGATTAGATTAGTAACTCATAAGAGATTACTCGAATATAATTTCAATAAAAATCAATAATTAATTAACTGTAACATCTATGTAACACACATTATACCTTGATAAGTTTAGCAACGAAAGATTTGCCACTGCCAGGTGGCCCTCTAAGAATAATTGCTATCTTTGGTGGTCGGCTCTGGCGACCTGGCGGACACAGCAGGTCGTCAACCATCGTACAGTTTGGAATTTTCGCCAATTCCAGCGTCTTCGGGACAGTCGTCGATTCCACATTTTTCTTTGTGTCCAGAAGACTGTAACAAAAATTTCGTTAATGTGAAAAAAATGCCTTGCAATAACGGACGAATTATATTATATTGGATCGATCACAGAAGTCGCACATTCCTTTTGTCCATAAGAGTCTTCTATCGATAAACAAAAATCAAGACAAACAAACTTTCTGGTCAATCCAATATATAATATGAATTAACATTAATTATATACAGAGTGTATTTAAATTGAGACACCTTAATATAAAATAATAAAAATTTTATAAATGTTTCAGATGAAAATTGTAGGATTTGGAGGGGGACATATTTTGGCGACCTTAACTTCGTTGTATTGTTAATAATTCAAGGTCGTTTCAAGGTCAACTTCGACCTCGATTTTCCTCATATTATCATATAGAAAAGTATTAAGATGATATTATCGAAAAGTGAATAGTTTATGATATATTTCATACCTTATGCTGAAAAATATTAGAATAAAAAGTAAAATATCTCACAAAGTATTCGTTTTCCTATAATCTCATCCTAATATTTTTATACGCAAAATGAAAAGAGAAATCGATTTGTACTAAAAAAAAACTATATAATTCCATAAAAAAAATTAAGCTAACCTTGAAATGACCTTGAATTATTGACAATACAACGAAGTTAAGTTCACCATGTCCCTCTCCAAATCCTACAACTTTTGTCTAAAACGTTTCTTTCTAATTTACTTTATTTTTATTATATTAAGGTGTCTCTAGTTAAATGCACCACACTATATATGACCTCTTTGTAAGAATACCCACAGATAATAGAAAACGCAAATAAATATAATCTATAAGTACAATGGAACTTCGAATCGGCACGATAACACTTCGAAGTGAGATAATACAAAAACCTAAATTATTGTGTCAAGTATCATATAAGTATGAAAAACTTATGTATATAAATAGGGTAAATACTGTACGCAAAATCAATGTTGCATAATATCAAATTGTATGTTGCGAGCAATAATAAAACATTAGAAAAGAATGCTTCATCCCCAGAGGTGATGGATGCATTGCTACAAAATATACCGGAAAACCACTGTAATCTGATAGTTTTCGGCAAAAGGAGCAAAAAATTAATTCGCAAAATATCTCGATGGTTATATAGGAGACAAGACAAACACACACAGTAAATAGAAATATTCATATAGTCTGTCACCTTCTTTGGGATAATTTTACATCAAAAATGAAAAAAAAAAACACCATCGCAAAAACGTCTTTGTAAAGATTTGCATAACTTTTTATTTGTATCAACGTAGCGAATATTTTTCGCGTAGCAAAACACTTTTTTCTCTTTGATATAAAATTATCTCTGAAATGATAGAGTGAACAAATTCTTCACTCACAAATATCGTAAGATTAAAATAGAATGAAGTACCTCGAAAATTGAGTCATGTTGAATCTTGAAGATTTTCATTAAAATAGAGCACGTATAAATACCTCAAATATAATATTTTCAGATTTCTTTGTGCAATATAATACACATATGCACGTGTGTAAAAATATATAAGTACAAAAACGTACTTAGAGAAGTACGCATTTGACAAAATTATCAAAGTATCGATAATTTAATAAAATTATCAACGACAGATTATACACGTATACGTGTAAGAATCGTAATATAAGTAACATCATTAAGCATTTTTTTCCATTGTAAAAAGAATATTATACATGAACTTTTCCAAGTTCACACGAGGATCGCAATATTGTTTGGCGTAGAAAAATCACAATTTCCATTCGAATCACATGTCAGGAGAGAAGACTTAAAATATAATCATCTTTCAACTTTCCAAGAAAAATATTCAAATTCCTTTCTTACAAAACAAAATATATATTTTTCACACAAATCGATTCCACCCCGTAATTCCACATGCGAAAGTATCGATACTTCCACATGTAGAGTGGCAGTAAGATTCGATTGATGTGAAAGAAAAGGCAGTCGCATTTGAGAAGAGAACAATTGCACATCTCGGATGCACCTGCGCATCTGTGTGCGGTATGCAGTTCAAATTCATCCGGTAAATTGCTTTAGATCACACCAACTTCTACGATAAACTCGAGAAGTGAAATACAACACGTACCTGACGTCCGTGAGCTTTGCGTCTACGGTGTTCTTGTTCGAGTTCTCCTGCCAATTAACACTTCCTTTCGATCTGAAGAATGCCATATACGTATGTTCAGAGCAGATGCGAGATCGTTCATAATCTCTTTGCGATTTTCGATCGTGCGTGAGATCTTCCAAGTACCGAAGATCTCAGTCAGTAGCAAGTGAAAGCGACATTCGCTCGCGCGCTCTTTCCTTTTTGAGGGGGTAGTAAAAATTTGTGAAAATTCGGTCAAATTTGAATTTGGCTATAGATACAGGAATTAATTGAATATGAATATTTTTCAATTTCGTAAACATGTTTTTATCGCTAATATAGAGTATAAATAGCCTACTACCGAAGGATTTTATATTCAATAATTAATTAACTCCCATATGCTCATCAAATGTCACCAATTTTCCACAAAATCAAACCTTTCTATCCCCTTAAGAGGATCCCGGAGTCGTCTTGTTTAACCACAAATTTCTTAAAACTATATTCGTTACTGACTGCACAAAATTAAAAACAGTTTTCTTATACAATTACAATACACACGTTAACGTAAGGAAAACTGGTTGACTATGCACGAAAAACGAAGAAAAATTAACAAATTATAAAACTTTTTTCGTTTTTCAAATAAAACCTACATTAACGTATGTATTATTATTGTGCAAGAGGATTTTTAATTTTGTGCAGCCAGTAACGAGAATTAACAAATTTGCGGTAAAACAGGACGATTCCAGGATCCTCTTCGGAAGAATTTTACGCAGAGGAGAAGAAATGTTGCTGTACAGTGTGTTCTCGCTCAATATATTAATAATGATAAAAGTAATATATTCCGTTAGAACACACTCGGCACGCACAACTCGATAATCTCCTCCTTTAACGTAAGCGAACTCCGCGAAGGATGAAGCACGAGGAAGCGTGCTCTTTCACTCGCTGTCCCAAATAAAAATTAAGATGAAAATTAATCTGCCACTATACCTGCTGTCGTCTTTATCACTGTCTTTATTCGTTTCTCTTCGGGGAGTCTCGCATGTCTCTTGAGGCCGCTCTGCTTACCCGAAAAAACAAACACAATGAAATACATCGAAACACACTCGGCATAAGCTATCAGTTACCTCGCGATACCTCACAATAATCCACGTATGTTACGTCAGAGATGCAAAATACAAAGTATCGTGCGAGATACAAATTTTCCTCTCTCGCAATTTTCTCTAACGCGAGAAATGCGCTCGTATTTAACAGAGATCAAATACGCGAAATGTATCTTGGCCGTTTCTCTTTTTCTTTTATTTCCTTCTTTTCTTTTCTTTTAATTCGCGGATTAACAGACAACCGTCGTGAGTCTCGAGGAACGATTTGTTAGGATCGTCGAGCTGCCTACGCGCGGTTTAACGAATATGCAATTACCTCTACGAACGTTTCGGTCGCCCTGACCGTCGATCGCGCTCGAGTCGCGCTCGAAGAACAATCGCGGATCTTCGAGAGAGTTGTACGATCTCTCCTTGCGATCCTCGCTCTCCCTTCTTTCTCCACAGGATCTCCTGTCGCTCGTTTGCTGCTGCTGCTGCCAATCCATGTGATGCTCCTTTACCATCCGCTGCTTCGCGTAATCCGGCTTGCGTGTCGCATAACTGCTTTTCTCGTAGTTGTCGTAGCCGCCGCCGCTTCTCGCTTTCTCCCCGGTGTACTCCTTCCTCGCGTTCTCGTGGCAAATCCTCATCTGCTCCGCGTAATCCTTGATGCTCTGCTCGTTCTCCACCCAGTTCTTCAAGTCCCTCTTCGGCTGGTCCCAAGGATACTCCACCGGCTTCGAGTCGCCGTGAGAGTAATCGAAGCATTGAACCGGCGATGACAGGTGTTGATCGATGACGGCCGGCCGGGACACGTGCCCGTAGTCGATCACTTTCGACGGTGTGTACTCGACGACCTTCTCGCTGGTCTCGCCGTGATTGTAGTTGAACTGCCGCGGCGCGCAGAACTCACCGGGGCTGCCGCCACCGCTTCCTGCGGACAACATCGACTGAGGCCGTTTCGTAAACAAGTTGGAACTCGGACTGCTTTGCAACTTGGACTGCCGATCCGGATCCGTTCTCTCGTCGAACTGAGCCGCGTTCGCCTGGTTTCTCTCGGTGCTCGTTGTGCACTGAGCTTGGTCATCGTTGAACTTGCCCCTCGCCCTGTTGTCGTCCGAGTCCTTCTTGTAAGGGTCTTGCGGCATGCGTCTGGTATACTCGACGATATCCTTTTGCGGCTCCGCGTCCGTCGCGTTTCTATCGAACGACTCGTCAGACCTGGCCGCTGGACTCCCGCCGAACTGCCGCTTGTCGTCCAAGAACGGTTCTTTCTTGGCGAAGGGGCCGCTTCTGTGCGCATAATCACGCGTGTAACTCGGATCACCCATCGGGCCCCTAGCCGCGAGAGGTCTGTCCTTGAGGTCCGCTCCGAAGGGGCCGGATTCTTTGAAATCTCGCGAGTCAAAGCGGTTCTCGTTGAAAGCCTTCGGACTACGTCCTTGAGTGAAAGTGTCTGGAGGAGGGCCGCGAGGACCACCTAGCATGCTACTGTTAGGTCCTCGGAGCCCAAAACCTGGCCCCTCATTGGGTCGTACGTCTGGGAAGCCGAAAGGCGGCCGCCTGCTGTCAAACGATGGCTCGTTCGGCCTGCCGAATCTGTTGTTATTGTTGTTAGGCCCTAAGAAACTAAATTGCGGCCCGTCGCTGGGATGTCGAAGCGTATCACCGGACCCTCCCCGCGCTCCGAATGGCATATTGCCCCTGGGCCCAAACGGACCGGGATTTCGGGGAGCGAATGGTGAGTCGAAGGCTACTCTCCCCGGCCCGATTTGACCGAACTTTCCGATTGGGCCCCGTGGACCACCAAATGGCTCGTTCATAGGGCCGAATTGTCCACTGTTGGGGTGTTGGGGATTCTCGCCAGGTGATTCATCGGCACGATCTCGCTCTGTGTACTGTTCATCTTCGGACCTACCGGGACTGAATCGTCCAGCGTCGCCAGGCGCGTTGGATCCAAACTGTTCGTCGTTAGGACCCAGTTGCGGGTTACCGCCGTACCTCGGTGGCGGAAAGGCGTGAGGCCCTCTGGGGAATAACGGCGGTGGTCCTGGGAACCTGAAGGTTGTGCCCATCTTGGGGAATTCTATTCCACGAGATCGTATGTCCTGCAATTGGACACCACCTGCTGGTGGTCCTTTCCCGTCTGAAGCCTCGTTGAACGGCCTGGCGATGTTCTGGGGCTCGGATTCCGGGCTAGTCAGGACGGGGCCCAGGTTGGGCAGCTCCGGCGGTGGCTCGATGTTCAGATCCTCCGGTCGTGGATCATTCTCGTCCATGAAGGGTAAGCTCTCAGGCTTCTTAGGTGGAACGCTCTCGTTTTCGTTACCGGTGTTGCTTTCCGCATTCTCCTTTTCTTCGCAACTGTTGTCCTGTTCTTTATCAGCATGCTGTTGTTGCTGCTGAAAACTACTGTCATTGACCGACTCTGGGACCCCTTCTCTGTTATCGTCACTTTTCCTCGACGAGGCATCTTCGATAACCGGATCATCTTTTGGTTCGACGGTTGCGTTATCGGTCTCGTTCGTCGGTTGCGTCACTTCTACGTTCTTCGTGTTCGGACCATTATCGGTCTCCAGATTATTCGAGGGATCGACGTTGACACCGGTATTTCCAGGATGATACTCGGCAGAAGACTGAGGTTGGATATCGGCCGGTTGGGCTTGTTGTTGATTCGGAGTCGGCAGGTTGTTCTCCACGTCCTTCTCCATTCCCCGTTCGTTGTAATTCGCGGGACCACCGTGTTTGGCGAAATTATCCGAGAAAGGTGCTTGCCTGAAGGCAGGAATAAGCGAAGCTGGAGGTTCATTGTTATTGCTATTGAAGGGAAGACCGCCGCCGCCTCGCGGATGATGGCCGTACGGCGGCGCCGTGGAATCGGGAGCGAACGAATGGGGCTGAAACGGAGACGGTGTTGATCTGCCGCCGACAGTGGAGGGAAAGCTGCCGCCCACCGACGTTGGTCCAGGCCGAGTTTTCGGGAAGTCGAAACTGCTGCGGAACGGCGAATCGCCGGCGATCTTCTTGAAGCTTTCGCTGAGAGAACCGACGCTACTGGTCTTCTCGGAGTCCGAGAGGAAACTGGGTCTGAACACATCGCCGGCAGCCTTTCGCTTCTCCATGAGTTTCCGCAGCTCCGGTGGCAATTCCTTCGGCGGACTGAAGCCTGGGTTTCTACCAAAGACCCGGGAGTTGTTGCCGAAGGAATCTCGCCGATGATCGTTCGCGTCATTCGGGTCGAAACAGTCCGCGGGGTTGTTGCTTCTGCCGAAGCGATCGTTTGAACCGAAGTGTTCGTTCACACCGGTCCCGAATCGATCGTTAGTTGGGGGAAAGCGATCCTTGAGATCGGGGAATCGCTCGGGGAAACGATCGTTCGGCCCGAATCGCTCGTTGTCCGGCCGATCGAATCTGTGCTCTTTCCCCCTGGCGAATCTATCGGCTTCTGGTCCCACGAATCGTTCACCCCCGCTAAACCGGTCGAGTCCGCCGAATCGGTCATGATCCTGCGCAAATGGCCGGTCACTCGGCGGTGGAAATCTCTCGTTCCCCACCGGTCCACCAAATCGATTGTTTCCTCCGGCGAAACGCTCATTTATCGGCGGTACGAAACGTCCGGGATTGTCGTTGCCGGGATGGAAGTTAGGTATCGGTCCGTTAGGCGAATTATTCCCGAAGTCGCCGGGGAAACTTCGGTCTCCCCTGCGGAACCGCTGCTGCTCGATTCGATCAGTGAAGGGCTCGTTCGACCTACTAAAAGCAGCGTCGCCAGGTCTCAAGAACTGCTCCTGCTCGTTCCCGGCCGGATTGGCGATACCTTCTGCGCGTCCCGCGGGGAAACGGTGGTCCGAAGGCTCGCCCGGTCTCCGCAGAAAGTTCGGCTGTTGTCCACCGTCGAAGTTACCGCCGCGGTCGTTAGGATGGCGCGGGGGGAATCGCATCGCGTCCACGTTCGGTGGTTGGTCCTGCGCGCCCTGCAGCGCCACCGGGCGCTCCTGGTTATTGTTATTGTTGTTGTTGGGCGGATAATTCGGCGGTGGTAGCGAGAAGTTGGGCGGCGGACCGTTGTTGCTGCCCGGCAGACTCGGTGGCGGCTGCGTGAAGTTGGGCGATGTCATTGGGTGGGCGAACGGCGGCGCGAGATGGTGATGCATCGAAAAAGGCATCCCAAAGGCCGCGGATTCCATCAGAGGATTGTACAGCTGCTGACTGTTCTCCCATTGCTGCTGATTAGGCTGCCAAGATGACGATGACGAGGACGACGACGACGGTGGCGGCGGCGGCGGTGCAGCGTTCGAGCCTATGTTCGGCTGCGGCAAAGATTGCAC
>NW_014554664.1:248877-259794 GCF_001313825.1 Dinoponera quadriceps | reverse complement strand
TATGTTCGGCTGCGGCAAAGATTGCACACCCTGAACCGCGTTGCCGGGTTGATTTCCAGAATTCGCGGTCTCCGGGGGCGGTGGGGGTGGCGGGGGCAGAGATGGTGGGGTAGAAGCGGGGACGGTCTGCTGCTTGCCCGTCAAGCCGAGGCTCTTGCCGATACCGAGCAGATTGTTGATCAAACGTTGATTCTCCGTGTTCGACAGTATGTTGAGTATCTTCTCGTCGCCGGACACGGTGCTCTTACTCTTATCTGCTTCCGCAACCGCTGCTGCCGCAGCCTTCGCCGCGGCGGCCTGCTTTTGCTGCTCGCGCTTCTTGCGCATCTGCTCGCGCCGCTCGAGCAGCTTTTCACGCCACGACGTCCACTTGGCTTCATATTGTTTATACTGAGTCTGAAAAGCACGGGTATTATCCATTGCGAGTGGAAAACAAACGATTGTGCTTTGTTCCTTTCGCGATATATATCCGTCTGATATTGCAGTCTCAGCGGTTCGAACCGTCCGAGTGTATGTAGCTTCAAGCTCAAGAAAGAGATCTGTACACAGACCGGTATATAAGAATTTACTAAAGGTCAAGGGTCACTAGAATTTTTGGATCATATCTACATATGTATCGAAGCAGATATGTATATATCTACATATGTAATGGATCGTGTCACTACGTTCGTACGTCACAATTGTTGACTATTCAAGGCAATAGCAACTATATCTCACGTGTTACTTTTTCTTTTATATGTGACTTTTAGATTGAATTTTCGGCTTCGGATTCCGGATTGGAACCGCGTGTTTGTTTCCAACGTTTCGTGAACATGGGAAGGTCACGAGGTAGTACCCACCGATTTTCATAATATTGTTTACATAAATAAACCTTATGAACCTTTATTGAGCAAAAGGAGAAACGCAACACTCAAGCATTTTCGAGAAAATCAAAATTAAAAAATCACGAGCTACGTATAAGTTTAGCGGAACCTTTGAATGAATATTCTTCAAATCAAAATGCAATGTTTACATAAAATAATTACACGAAGGTAAATTAAAAAGTTTCCAGAATAACAATGAAAATGAAATAAATCTAATTCAAGTTATATTTTATTTTTCAACGTAATCCTCTCGAAGCTCAACACTCTTGGTCCAACGTTTTTCCAGCTTCCCGATTCCTTCCCGAAAGTTTCTTTCAGGTCTCCAAAATAATCGTTTACAGCGTCGATCAGCTTTTCATTTGACCAAAATATCCTTCCACCCAGGAATGTTTTGAGTTTCAGGAATAGAAAGGAAACCAAATCAGGCGAATATGGTGAGTGCGGAAGGACTTTAAACTTCAATTCTGTCAATTTTGCTGAGCGATTATACTTGAATGAGCGCGTGTTGCTATGATGAAACACTTTTTTCTTGAACACTTTTTTTTTCATTTTCGGACATTTCTCTTGAATTGCTGCATTCAGTTTGTCCAAAAGTGTTGTGTAGTATTGACCAGTAACAATTTTTCCTTTTTCAAAATGATCAATTAGCAAAATTCCACTTCAAAAGACCGATGCTATTATTTTGTCAGTTGATTTAATAGTTTTTACCTTCTCGGGAACCGATTCACCGTGTTTAGCCCACTGTTTTGATTGCATTTTTGTTTCTGGTGTACAGTAGCAAATCCAGGCATCATCCATGGTCACGAATCGTTTCTTGAAATCCGATGGATTCCTCTTAAACATTTCCAAACAATTGGCTAAAGCTTGAATGCGTTTTTGATCCGGATTGAGCAAATGCGGCATCCATTTTGTAGAAAGTTTTTTTAAACCTAATTTACTATGTAAAATATGAACTACTTGTTCATAAGATATGCCCACAATCCTCAATTTCACGCACTTTTATTTGGCGATCTGCTAAAACCATGTCGTGGATTTTATCCATAATTTCTGGCAGCCATTTTTGGACGTTCTGAACGTAGTTCGTTGCTTGTGTGCACGCGGCCACGCTTGAATTCCGAAATCCAAAAATTCACGGTGGAAAATGGAGGTGATGAATCCCCTCCAAAAACAACATCTAACCTCGATTTAATTTCTGTTGCGGTTTTTTCCTATAAATGGAAAAATTTGATGACCGCTTGAATTTCGTTTTTATCCATAACTGAAAAAACATAAAGTTGTTTGACTTGAATGCTTGTCAAAACCAGACTATTTAACAGATCGATTTGACGTTTGCAGTCAATACATCTGAAAGAGTTACCAACACGACATAAAAATAGTTGGAGAAAAGCAACTCCCTAGCGACGATTCCGGAAACATTTCAATCTATTCACGTAAATCACATGGATTTCTATATTTTATTCATTTATGTTTTATTAAAAATATGCAAATTAAATTATTCGGGCTCAATGAAATTAAGGAAAACAATCAGGCCATGGTAAGCCATGGTAATCCAGGCACTGATCAAATTTTTTTCTTTTTCTCTTTCATCTTGGAAATTCGTTTTCGAAAAATTGTTGTCTATTAAAAATAAATTTAATTAAAAATTTTTATATTTGGAAATATAAAAATATGAATAATTTGAAGCAGATTGAAATAACGTATTAGTCTTCTCTTTCTAACGTTTCTCTAACGTTACACTCTCGAACGTTATTTTAAACTGCTCAAAAAGTCAAATTATTCATAATATTTTTATATTCCCACGTATAAGTCTTGAAATAACTTTATTTTTAATAGATAACAATTCCGAAAACGAATTTCAAAGGGGAAAAAAAGGGAATGTACATTTTTAATAGAAAATAGATAGACAAAATATATAAAACCTATGTGATTTACAATTATTTTATGTAAGAATTATATTCTGATTTGAAAAAAGTTCACTCATAGAGATTCGAACCAACGATTATGCACTTATGAGTCAGACACACGCTAACCACGCCGAATCATACTGTCTTTAAAGAATGCTTCGTTCCGCTAAATTGACTCATACATCGTTCGGGATTTTTTAACTTTGACTTTCCCGGAAATGCTTGAGAACTGCATTTTCTCCCTTTGCTCAATAAGGTTCATATCGAAATCCACATAAACAATATTATCAAAATTAGTGGGTAATCAGGGAGAGGAACACAATTTGATAAATAAGGGAATATAATTATAATAAGGGAAGGAAAGGAGCGATAATAAATTCAGGGAAAATTATAAAAGGATTTTAATATTCACATTAAAAAAATATTTCCTTGTGTTCATCCTTTGGCATTCTATCCTTTCGATTTCTTTAAAACCTGATTGATTGATTGGTTAAAACCTGATCAATTTGGTTAATTATTATTCATTTGTAAAGGAATTCCTATTGAAGCGACTCGGTATCACATTGTTCTTCTTCCCGATGAAGTGAATTGAAATATTTACAAGAAACGGAAATAAATCCACCAAAAAACACGGCTACAATTCGACAGTCAAATCCACCATTTCCCCACAGTGCGAGTCTCAAATACATAATTTTATGTTTCACATTACAAACGTGACTTTGAAAAACCAAGTTTAAGACATCGTTGCTGTTATCTCGAATGATCAACAGTTATGATGCAAGAATATATAAAAACGATGTTAAGCGTGTGATCGAACAATTTTAGCGACCTTAAACCTAACAAGTTTTAAGACTATTATGCCGGTTTGTGTGCAACTTAAAAGCACTTACTTTGTCGGGATGATTTGCGTTCTGCTGCTTCCACTTGTTAAATTGCTCTTCCCACTGTTTGAACTGCGCGTCGAACGTTTTCTCGGCATCAGTTAGCTCTTCGTCCTCGTCAAGCTTCAATTTTTTCGCACTACTGCCACTATTGGACTCACTACCAGCACCGATCGCGCTAACATTACTATCGCGTTTCTCGGCCTGTCCGACTGTTCCTCCTGGCAGCTCTCCTCGTTTGTTCTCGATTTCAGACGGCAAAGGTGGCAGCTGCTGTTGTTGCTGGCTCATATCGGGTAGGGGTGGCGGCTGTTGGTGATTCGGAGGAGGGTAGTTAGTCGCGCTCGCTGGCGGCAATACACTCGTTGTAGCGGATTCTTTCGCGGGAAATAAGGGCAGATTGTTTTGGTGTGGGGGTGGCATGTTGGTAAACTGTTGATGTACGATACTCGCGGTAGTGGGTGGTAATGGAGGTCGTGCTATGTCCTCTTTGGGGAGGGGCGGTGGTGGTTGCACTTGGCTCGCAACCAAATTTACGTTCTGCACCGCTGACATATGATGTTTCATCGTCTCTTGATACTGAAAAAAGAAATCATCCGGTAGAAATCGACGTGTTTGACAGACGAAAACCGTCTCATGCACAAATCATTCAAGTGGATTTGAAAACAAAATATACGCTTTATTTCGTAATAATTTTCAGCAATTATTGCTATTAGTTATACAGTAGGCTTTTTCGTCTGGGAAATTCATAGTCGTCTTTCTAAGCAGAGACCTATTCTCTCGGTTTGATTTGTTTTTTCTTTCTTTTTTAACAAAAGATCAGCAACAATCCAGTATTAACTGAATGTTCATCGGATGTTCACAATTTGAAAACACATATTAATAATCCTATTATTTTTCTTCAAACATGTTTGTATTCGACTGATTAAATATAAAAATAATCAACAAGCCTGAAATCATAGAGCCTGAAAATCGTACATATTATATGTATCATACCTTATCGCCGTATTGTGCTTGCCATTGCTGATATTGTTGTTGCCACTGCTGCCACTGAGCCCAACTTTGTTGTTGTGCAGCTGCCCATTGCTCCGGTGTATATCCACTAGGCGCCTAATAAAAATAAAATAGTAGATTATGTTTGTTATAATATATTTGTTATGATTATACTTGTTCTCTGAAGAATAGTGTATGTTTCCTAAAATTTGGTATTTACCTTTTTCGACACCACGTATAAAAATTAAATAAAATTACATAATTGCATAAAAATTACAACAAAGCAATTGTTGCCTCCATAATTAATTGATTAATGATAAAATTCTACTCAATTAATGTTCATAAAATTGATAAGACCATCGCGAATTATATGTGATTTGTTTAGCTCTACGCACTCGCATTTAGTTTATTTACACGCGGATAAGTTTCCATCTGCTAAGTAAAGTAATATAATTAATAATGCCAATATATATGCAGAGTGTACGAAAAGTGCCGGAACTTAGTATTTTGGAAAATAAACATTTTCGAAGAAAATGTTCTATACAAAAGTTATAGAGTTTTAAATGGCGCATTAAATAATAATATTAATATAACCTTGGATAGCGTTATTAAAGTAATGTAAAAATCATTTGGAAATTTTTAAATGGAAACTTCCTATTTTTGATTACATATTGTTGTACATAGTGTAGTTGACCTCGAGAGTTTCAAAATACTGTAACAAAGTGATTTTTCATAAAGCATTTTTCGAGTTATCAGATTTAATAGTTACAATTCCGCCGGTATTAGTTTTAACCCCAAGTATACCGCATGGAGGTTACTCGGTAAAATTTATACCTCTTTTGTGTGTGTGTGTGTCAGCAGAGAGGTGTCAAAAGAGATGTAAATTCCGATCGAATAATTTCCACGCGGTATACCTTAATAATGCTAACGCCGGCGGTACTGTAACTTTCATACATATGTGAAAACATGTGTGAAAATGCATCTTTTTATCTTCCATCTTCATAACTCAATAACAAAGCAGATCCAACCTATCTCAACTAAACATTAATAATACATTGAAATGTCACTTATCAAACAATATATAGATATATTTTCAATTACTTTAACAGCTTATGCAACACTCATAGAAGCATCAATTGAAACTCATAGGAATTTCTTGGACAATCTAATATATAGTAGGCAAATATCAATGGCTGTTGTTGACTAGTCTGCAAGTCCAATAAGCACTTGTTGGGTAAATCTCATCAATAAGTTGGAATCGGTCCTTAAAATATTACAAATTGTCACCTCTGAAAGTACGTATCACAGTAAGAAATTTTTAGATAAAAGTTGTTTGATTCGCAGAGGTAAAAAAGGTATAGATATTAGTTTGACCTTGGATGATGTGACAAAGTCATATGGAAGTCATCGTGAATTTTTTTAAAGCGAAATCATATGGTTTCTTTTACACAAATCGATTTCTCTGCGTATAAAAATACTAGGGTAAGATCATCAAAAAGTGAATATTTTTTAGATATTTTACCTTTTATCCGGATACTTTTTAGTACAAAATATGAAGTATCTCGTAAAATATTGGTTTTTTGATAACCTCATTTTAATACTTTTGTACGTAAAAGAATGGGAGAAATGGTTTAATGATATTAATCATTATACGTTGGTGCATCAATGCATTTGGAAAATGCAACGATTTTCTTTTATTTCTCTCGATTTCTTTAAATTTTTTGCAGCAATTAATTAAATCCCTGTCATTCTACATAAAAAAGTTTCAAGGTAAGATTATCGAAAAGTAAAAAATTTACGAAAAAGATATCTCATATATTATATACTAAAAGTATCAGAATAAATTATAAAAAATACTAGGATAAATTGTAAAATATCTTAGAAAGTATTCATTGATCTTATCTTAATACATTTATGCAAAATGACTACGAGAATCGATAACATTACAAAATCTGTATGATTTCATTGAAAAAGTACATAATGACTTTAGTGACTCTAGCATATCCATTCAACGTCAAATTAAATGGCGTTATAGCCTGTATTACATTACGGATTAGAATTGAGATTAAATTGAAATTTGACCAATCAGAGCAAAGTTCACTAAATTCAAGTTTAACATTAAACTTGAATTTAGTGAATTTTGTTCTAATTCGCCAACTTTCAACTCAATCTCAGTCCTAAATCCGTAATCTGTATATGAGTTGATCTCTTTTCCTTCTTCAAACAAGATAACTTTTATTTAAAACTTTTTACTATGATTTGTTATGACAAATGTTTTGCTATGATACGTACTTTCAGACAAAACAGCTTGCAACACTTTAAATGGACCACCCTATGTAAAACAATATATATAAAATTACATACTTACTGGTTGATTGTAATATTGCATATAGCTTTGCTCCAGGGCCGTGGGGTCCGCGGGTGGTACTGCTGCTGTCGCTGCTGCAGCGTAGCCAACTGGCGGTTGGGGTATTGGAGTCGTGACAGCACCGGCTGGCAACTGCCATTGGTTCCAATTTTGCATTTCGCAAATCCTCCGGCGGGCTAACAAGCGCTAGCCTCTTAAAGGCTGCAGTCCGTTCGGACGCTATTTTGCGTGTTCAGAGAAAATTTACATACGCTATTACAGAAGATCGCAGGCAACATGTGTAGCGCGACGGAGATCCATGATACGACTAATTTGTTTAACACTCATTTCAAGGGAATGCAATGTATAGCAAGGACTGATCACGGCGTTAGACTTCGTTCACGAAAGGGTTCTCTTTTAAGGGACGTATGCTCGGCATCTGCAGTCGCGTATTGCAGCGAGTCAAGACGAATTTGTTAACAAAATCTTTGCATCGCTTCGACGCGTTCGGTCGAATTACGCTTGCAAATGTTAACGACGAATAAAAAAGCGCCGAGATACACGCTGAAGATTCATAGTGGAATCATATCGTTGCTGTATCGTAAAAATGAATGTAAACGTGTACTTAATATATGTGTGTACACACATGTATAGATTTTATCACATTCATATAGATCTATATGTATGCGCGCGCAAAATATCATACATATCATATAATTTAGATTGTAACACATATGAGTAAAATCATGCAATTTAAATTTGTGAACAATTTGCGACGATAAATATTTGTAATATTTGCGGTCATGTAATCAATAAGAAATAAATCACACATATAAGTGGTGGTAATTATTCATAAAGACTTACATCCTGCAGATAATTTTGAGATATACTATAGAGGATGAAGTCCTGAGTATCCCACATCGTGTGTGGCCCCTTCCAGTCGCCGAGATACATCGTTGTAAAATATCGAAATTCCCACATTTAACTTAACCCAACCTTAGTCAGATTGAGTTAAATCAGGTGTAAAAGTTACCTACAGAGAGCGATGTATCTCTCAGCAAACAGGAGTGACTCAGAGTGCAGATTACTCAGTAGATTCCAGCTTCTGTAATATACTCAAGATTAAGCGTATCTGCGAGTCGACTCTTCATAAATGCATCATTCAAACAGTGTGCAAATGAATATAGAGTGATTTTGGTCATTCGAGCGGGGAATACTCCTCTCACGATTGGCGGTGGGAGACAGTGACCACGGCGTTCATTCGCGAATTTTGTCACCGTATTTTCATCACCAATCGCCAATCGCAAGATACGTTCTCTTTAATTCAAGTTCGTCGGAATCGCTCCGTATATATTAATACTCCGTGTACATATCGCTCGATTTGCGTTACATACACTACAGATGTATACGCTGCGCGTGCACAGTGGGGTGGAAAAGAGTGCGGCGTATATCTCTCTCGAGCTCTGCTGGCTCGGCTGTAAATGTGAACTCGAACGAGGGGCGAAAGATTGTTCCGACAGCTTGAATAATTTAGCGCGTTCGTATATTCTATAGATGCAGTCGAACGCTTCGAGTAAACAATAGGTGGCCGACATCTCTCTCAAATATCGTCGCATGAGCAGTTTGCGGTGTCCGCAGATTTGTTTGTACTTACGACTTACTCTCGCTATGCGAACAAATGAGCCAGATGAGAGCGTCGTCGATGTCAAATTAACGCAGCACAAATCGGCCGATTTCAACGATTAACAATGCGTCAATATAGTGGGTAAAAAAATTTATACGTATACCGTAGACTAGGCATCGTGTATGCCTCGGCAATCGTTAACTAGGATTCTCTGCAATTTTCATCCTTACACAGATGCATCCACATACATATGCAATATGTAAGGTTGGAAATTGCACACCAAACGTCATGTATGCCTTAACACTTTATTTCTTACAATATTCAATCTTATTACGATATATACGGTGTAAGATTGAATATTGTACGAATGATCATACAGTTATAATATTAAAGCATACGTGACACCTGATATATGATCAGCTCTAGTTACAATATAATGGCATACACGATGCCTGGTGTACCTTGGTTTAATTGTATACAATGAAGAATATTGCTACACAGAGAATATATTTTATCCAATATCATGTATTAACAAATATACCGATACACCATAATAAATAAAGATATAATGTGTTTTAATAGAAGTAGCCAGCAGCAATATTTTACTTCTTTGTATAAAATTACTTTAAAGAGAGATGAACATACGAATGCTATTTCTTTCACTTATTTTAAATAAAAGGACTCTATGAGTGTGTATATCAATAGGTCCACCACCGTTTTTCCATTTGAAATCGTTTTTCTCGAGAAAATCAAACAAATGATCGTAGTGATCATGAAAAACGCATTGTAAATTTTATACCTGTTTCCTCGTGCCTTGTCCTGTCTCGGTGTCGGTTGTACCGCAATTTACCGAACATCCTATGGACAGAAATTCAACGATTAATGTCTCGTAATCGTATGTAAAATAATTTCAAGGAAATTTCCTTGACACACCTGACTTCTCGATTTTATCGATCTGAATGCGATTATAAGTAAATGACCTTTTCTTTCTCTCTCGTTACTATGTCGAGCATTATGGAGACGTACTTATTAGAGCGAGATAAAATTATGATGAAGTACGAAGATATACTTATTGATTTGTCATTTGAACGTACGGGTTCAATATATGAACGAAAGAACATGGCAAGATTGAATTTTGCCAAATTAAGATTTCTTTTCAATGCCAACTCTGTACAACTCTTTACTAATTCTGCAATTTTTCACAAAGTAGAGACTGTATTGAAAATATAAGAAGTACCTTAACTTAACATCTCCGAAAAATGCAAATTACGTTCTACATTAAATGGAGAACTTGGTAACGTGCGCAATCTTCCTTTTTCTTTTAATTACGAATCCCGATCCATCAATTCGCCACTTACAGTCTAAGTGCATTTTTCTCCACCGAGACAATGTCGGGAATCATTGAGGCAGTAACAGAATATTGCGACAGAAGTGCGAAACATAAAAAAAAATAACGAATTTTCGTGACACCTTGTATAAGCACGGACGGTATCGGCCGCCATAAACGGCATGTCGCTGCTCTGTTGAAGAATAAACCCGCCTGTTCTTTTGGTTCCGAAAAACGTATGACTAACGTAGCTCCCCACTCGCGAAAAGTGACGAGAATGTGTTACTTACGACTGAACGAATATCCGGAGCACCTCTAGTCGGTCACACAATTATACAACGAGAACGGAATACTACCCGAAATTACACATTACACGCGAGTGGAACGATGCCAGTGTTGATGAACGCGAACGAAAGCTAACTAAATGCGAAAGACACGCGATAACCAGTGTTGCCATATACCAGAAAAGCAAGTATACTCACGTGTTCATTGATTCGTCCCGATACACACGTTCATTGATTCGTCCCGAACTAGATTTAGTGGGTCGAGCTTATACGTTGGCTATCCTGTTCTATCCAACAGAATCATGACATAGGAACGACGTTATTCAGCGAAAATGCAGCGCAAAGCACAAAGTGCTTACTTGGCTGTCTTTTCCCTGTTAATAACTGGTATTAATACGTATATTTTAAAATATAGCTCCTATGCATGGACCTAAAGTCTACAATAGAGTTTTAAGCCTTAAGCCTTCAGAAATTGACCAATCATAGTTAATTATTCTCTTCACATTCGATTGGTGATTGGTCAATTTCTTAAGGCTTAAAGCTTAAAGCACCTATTGTAGACCGGGATAAAAGCGGATCAAGGAAAATAATTGACTGTGATTGGTCGATTTATTGCAATTGCAAGACTAATGTAGAACCAGCTTTATGGAAAAGTTAGATCGCTTTAAGAGTTTAATATATCTTTTCGTGCGTA
>NW_014554664.1:112304-248687 GCF_001313825.1 Dinoponera quadriceps | reverse complement strand
ATAAGAACAAGTTACTTATTTTTATGAACAAAATATATATTTAAATTCAACTCCTTCAAAAAATACAATACATTTAAAAATAATACTACAGGTTTGCTTACAGCTAAATTGTACTAATCCAGGTAAATTTGTAATATAACACATGTGTTCTCTTGTATTTACATGGTTTAACGAAAAATTATAACATAGATGTAATATAATTGATGTTCTGTTTTTACTGATACTAATTGTACGCGCACGATATAAAATAATCTTTTTGCATAAACTATATTTTGAAAAGATTCATAGATTCATAGATTTTTCAAAATCCTATGTTTTTGTATTTTTTTTATTTTACACTATACAAGATAATCTGTGATACATTACATTTTTATACATATTTTTGACTTAAATATTTATTAATGAAACTTACATATTTTGTGCCTTTTTCATGCTTTAGACTAAAATGAGGCATGATTTGATAACTATATTCCTTAGCCTGTACATTTTTCTGTTCAAATTTACTTAAATATAACCACAGGTAATATGCACTATCTTTAACTAATGGATTAATTTCGGTTAATTCTTCCTCAGTTAGATTATCTACCAATAACTTTCTGATCTTTATATCTACCACAGTAGAATAAACAACTGCCAATTCAAACCATATAAAAATGTAATCGTCTGTTATACCACTTGCATATAATGATTTTAAAAAATCTTGTAACACATCTATTCTCCGTTTTTGTAGTTTTATGTGCTTGATTGAATCCTGTTCAAAAGACGCAAAATATTTGTATGCTCTTGAAGTATATTGTGCAATTTCTGCACGAAATTCTACAGATCCCGAAGCAAATGTATCCCTTTTGATATCATTAAGCAACTCGAGAATACGAATAAAAAGTATTTTAGCATCGTTGTAATTTGTAATATAATTATCTGAATCTATATAAGTAAACATTTTAAATGCTTCTTCTGTATCCATAAGTATTAGTAATTCTGTGGAATTATTGTTAGATTGCGTTATGGATTCTAATTTAGATCCATCTTCTTCACAAAGATTATTTTTTTCTCCCTTTTGTTGCAATCGTTTTCTCGATAAATATAGAATAACAAGTCCATATCTCACCCAAATCATTTCAATAACAGAGCAAATGCTTTTAAAACAGTCATATTGAAGATTCTTGTTTTTTGTGGATATTTCTGCATTATCTTTCATAAATACTTCATCGTGAAATCTTATCATCATAACAGACGCAGCACAAAGATGATTTTTAAATTCATTAAAGTGATCGCATGACATAAAGTATTCGGCTAAATGTATTACTTCGTAGGCCCATGTAACGTGGTCTATATATAACGGTACCGTTTTCATTAGATTCTTCAATAACTTATGCTTATACAATGCTATTTTTTCAAAATCTATCTGTCTATATTTGTAATTGTCCCTCAAGTCGAATAACTGACGTAAATTAATCAAATACAATGTGTGCAATTCCATTATCGTATTTGATTCATTTCCAATACCCAGAGAAACTAAAACATCGATAGGAGCAGGAAACTCATCTTCGCCTTTCGTATATGCGAAATATATATCAAAAATTTTATATGCATATTGTAAATATATCTTAGGTTTATTCAAGGTTAAATAAATATAACTAAATTCTAGACAATTAGCCATGGCTATAAGAATAGCTTTGCAATCCAGTTCTTTGTCCTTTATCAATATCATACTTTGTGTGATATACGATTCGTTTATAAGAGCATATTCTAACAACCTCTTCCATGGTCTGTTTATATAAACCATATAGGTAAAAGACGTTGCAAGAATTATAATATCGTCGAACTTAGGATCTTTCAAATTAGTTATTTCATAAAAATGGCGGTATAAATCTTCTTTTAACTGTCTAAGCATCTCAATTTGACGTGATGTATATTCGCTTCCATTGTAGTTATTATAAATATCGTATACTGTTATCAAATTTGTAACAAGTTTATCGGTAAGATTCATAGTCATATTTTCCGTATTCTCAATCGATTCTGCTTTTGTGACGGATGCTAAACAAATCAATATGATTAAAACGATGTGATCATTACATAATCTACTTAGAATGCTATATATTTTTACTTTACCTGAGTCAGTGAACTCTAATTCCTGTTCCATTGTGCTTCTGGACATCTTTAGGAAAGTAAACCACGAATACTTTACACAAATAAATCTCCTACTTCTTATTATTATTGGCTAAGCACGTTAGCAAGATACCAACCTTGTATATAACCAAATATTGATAAGTTTCCTCATTCTAATTCATGATGTTGTCATATGTTGTATTTCGCAAATCCAAGCGCTTAGTTTATGCCGTTCCATGTAGGAGAAAATAGAAATATAGTGTGTGGAAGATAACCATCTACTACTACTAATCATCTCCCGCATAATAAAAATTGATTCTTTGTATAAATATTTTATGAAGGATTTTGTATATCCAGTGTTCATCCGTATAAAACTAATCGAAAGATAAATCCATTAATTCACCAATTTTAATATATAAATCCTAGATAACTGGATATTAAATAATAAGTAATTTTGTTTTCAATTGTATAGTTCTATTTTTGCCGTCGCAAAATGACATTTAATGGATATGATATCCCAGGCAGAAATGAAAAGTAAAATCAAAGTCGAATCGATGTCGAATCAATATCGATTGTAGCGGTCTATTAAAAGTCGAAATTTACAGTAGATTCTATCTAAATATATATAATAAATTTGGAGTTAATTTTCGATTAGTTACTGATACTAGTTATATATAATTACAAAATAATGTTTGCAACAAAATTTTGTTGATACAAACGAGATAAAACAAANATAATTTATATATATATATATATATATATATATATTTATTTATTTATATATAAATATATATAAAAAAATATATATATATAAATATATATAACGTGATTATATCAAAGTTCATTGACGTTATTTTTGCTACGTCATAATAATTTCGATCGACAAGTCAAATGAAGTAAAAATGATTTTCAGTCTACTGTGCTTTTTAATACTATAAAAAACTTTTGGTCATTTCCTCTATGTTGAGACTTAAAGGAAAATTTGCTGAGACCATCAACCATGTACAAAGAAAAAAAAAGTCATTTTATATTCTTCCGTGGTTCCGATTCCAAGCGGTTGGGTCATCCATCCACTCCGAGTCGCAATCGCCGTTGCTCGACTTCGATGATCAAACAGCTATTGATCCCAATGACTTTGTCCAGTCGAAAATAAAGTTTTCCGCGAGCGTTTGGCATGTATTCAAGCATTCGGTAAACCGTGTGGAAAAATATTCTAAGTCTAACTTAAGCATCTGCTTAACCAAATAGCCAAACCTGCGCAAATAGATTTCGAGAAGAGCCTACTACAAATTTTTGATGGCAGAAAGGCAACAAATCTAACACAAGATCTGTTATATCAGATTGTTGCTAATCTGTTGCCGGAAATGCGAGCAGATTGGCAGCAAAAACCGAACAGAGCCGTCAACACTAAACCGAATGACTCGCGAAAACCCGAAAAAATGAGCACAACTAGTTCAACACATCGAACGAAGAGATGCGAGATAGGTCGCATGTAAGTACGCAGGAAGACAGATAGTAACAGAAAGGATAAACAATATATTGAAGCGTAATTCGTAAACAGAACAAAAGAAAATATAACATTTATTATAAAAGTAATTAAAACTAACAAAAAAAATAATATACAGGTAATTGTGCTCGGGGCTGTCATCTCAATGGTCGCTAGAAACGCAGTCCTGAAAACGCGTCGCGCTGTGCGCGATAAATACAACGACAAATTGATAAGTTTGCGTTCGAAGAACAACGACAAACTAGTAAGTTGACGCTCGCGAAATTCCTATGTGACATCATCACCAAGCTCGATCCAGCTCACGCTGGTCGAGGTTAAACTCAACATGCGGTATTTGCGACGATGCACGACGAAGCACGTAAGACGAAGTCGTAAAAAACTAACAGGAAGAATAGAGAAAAGTTAAGAACAAAAGAGAACGAGGTTAACGAGAATAACGCGATAACTACATGACAATTATGCGACAAGACCGAATGTTCCCGCAATGCGATACCCTATTTTACAACGAAATCTTATTCTATACGCGAGATTAACAGCGCAATCCTAACGCTACGCAACATTCGTGACGCAGAGCCTTAGACATTACTGTTTTCAGTCTCCAGGAAGCCTATATTCAAGATTTTTCGACTTGCGCCCATTTATCTTAAACCTATCCCTGTTGAAAAAATCCAAGTGGGAACCCATATAAAGAATCCATATGGGATCCCGTGGTTAGCCACAGAGATTTGCGCCAAAAATTCAAGAATCTATGTGGATTCCTATATGAAGTTTCGTAAATTATGTGGATTCTTATAGGTATCCTGTAAAGTACACACACTGTGTGGATTTTTATATGAGCTTTTATTATGCTATATGGATTCACACAAGTTCCTATGGATTTATACGGGAATCCACCTGGAAATTTTCAACAGGGACGATGCTCGGAGCCACGAAATCCCGTCACTCGTCGGATTCCACTCGGTCCGCCCACCAATAATCTCACGCGAGATTACCGAGGCAACCAGCCTCAACAACAATCGACACTACGAGATCGGCTCTACGAAAGTTCGTGGTTTAACAATAAAAAAAAGGGCTGCCTCACCGTTCCATACAATATCTCGCACAGTTCAGCCACGTGTTCGCCTGGATCCTTGTGAACGGCATCGAAGAGCGTAGCAGCGACAGTCGAGGTGCAAGAATGCGAAGGATCTCTCGTCGATACTATATCCATCACGATCACCTCACTTATGTAACATGTGGGGTAGCACGAGCCAATTATTTTCGCGACAGGACTATGAGCATTGTGGAATTGTTGAAACGTTCGCAGGCTTGTAATCTGCGTATGCTAATCCTTATGGATGGCAGTTTCGGTCTTCCGGATGTCCTCTTTCGAGTCCTTTAGTCTACAGGAATCTCCAATGAAATCACCTGGAACGTCCTGTCGTCCTCTAACGGAATTTCTTTGATGCGAATTTCTCGAATCCATCTTGCGTCCACCTCTTTCAGATACCAAATTCCTTGATAATTCTTTGTTTTCTATACGATTCTGTAACTATTGCGTCCAATAAAATAATAATCATAATTATTATTATTATATTGTAAATGGCATTCTCTGTTATTTTTTTTTGCCGTTACGTCGACGGCTCATGCTCAAATTCTATCGTATTTTTGTCTAGCTGATACTGCAGATCATGCTTTATATTTGTCGTTTTGTTGACGTCGATTCAATATAATTTTGATTGTTTCGATGTTGACCTGGTCTCCGATAACACAACTTTTATGAAATAATGTGATGGAGTTTAAGTGAAATTCGTAATACTGCAATTATATAGCTGTATTTCGCAAATTTCTCATAAAAATATCGATGCTGCATCAGCCCCTTTCACTTATATAACACGTAGGATAGCACAAACCAATTATCTCGTCATCTTTTCTCAATTATCTATCAGGATTATATGCGTCGTGGAATTGTTGAAACGTTCGCAGGCTTGTAGCTGCTCGCTGATCCTCGGGCGGCAGTTTCTACCTTCCGAGTATCCTCCTTTCGGGTCCTTTGGTCTGCGGGAATCTCCGATGGAATCATCCGGACCGTCCTCTCACCCCAACGGAATTCCTTCGACGCGAATTTCCTGAGTCCACTTCCCAAGCTGAACTTCTGACGACGCTCCTTTGTGGATAGCGATAGTCTCAGCCCTGTTTATATTCACAGAGCTCAAGAAACAAATCGCAAACGCAAACGTGAAGTGACGATCAGCTCTTTGCATTTGCTTGATTATCGTCTGTGTTTGCGACCGGCATCTTATTTTCTGCGAGCTATGCAGGGGAGGCTAAATCGTCGCGCGATGCAGCAACTCACGAGCGGCCCCATGATTCGTCGCATTCATCACCTCGCCGAGTCGCCGAATCCCCGTGGCACTTCTGGTGGCTTCCGATGCGGTCCTAATCGCTTTCCAATGTAGCGAAGCTCGTGGTGAGGCGCCAAATACAAGAATGTAACAAACAGGCTATTTAGTTCTAAAATCTTAAATATATCAATCTGCTTCCTGGAGATCCGCGCAATGGCACGCTTCGATGTGTCCACGACTGATTTCTTTTGCGACTTGCAGAGAAACGCCGGGAAGCAAAAGAGGCGCCGCAACGTCGCAGCATTTACTTACTATTTCTGTATTTCCCTCTTCAGCAGCAAAGTTTAATAAAGTACATTTATTGTGATTCGCTTCATCAATATCTATCCCTCTTATCATTTTTACTTCTGTTGTCTTTTTATGACCAGTAGAACAATTATATATTATAATATATATTAATTATAATTATGTAACAAAACATATCATTCAAAGTAGATTCATTATCTTATAAGTTGAATATATGATTTATGTCAAAAACTTATAACTTTCCCACTCTCGGTATAGTATCTAGACGCGTTTTTTGAATTTCTTTTTTATTTTTTCAATTATATTACTCTCAACTAAATCATTGTCAGTAATTATTGTACTTAATATGCCTACTTACTGTTCATATTCCATGACGCACCCCTCAAACTATTTATTTTTTATACCTTGACAAAAGGTTGATATATAATAAGATAACTAATGTATGAGTCAATCTAACTTCAATATTTAATATTTTTATTATTTTGCAATGTTTAAGTTTCTGTAGCTATCTAAGCTTTATATAAACTTTCCTTAACTAATAAAAGACATTTCTAATAGAATGAGACAATAAACCTGCAAGTATAATTTACAGTATTAAGTAGCCCACATATTAAAAATTTATACTTTCTTTTCTCCGTACCTATTTTTCCTTAATTTGACTTTATAGCTTGTTGAAACTTAAATGTTGCAACTGATTTAGATATAACACAATATTAACTTAGATCACATATAAACATTTCAACAGCGTCATTTAAAATTTTAAACTTTTAACTCTAGTTTCTATATTGACATTTTGTAAATTTTGGTCTGATGTTTCTAATATTTCTAACAATTTACTCTCAATATTCTTGTGTTTATTAGCTGTAGCAACTTGCAATAACGTATTTCCCTGAATATTGCGAGCATTTGCCACAGCTACAAACACATCAGGTTTTACTGCTCTTAACTTGCTGATAATATCAACATTATAATTTTTTGCATCTCCAAATAATTCTTCAGTTAATTTCAGTATATAATTAACATCTTGGTCCTTAGAAAGATTAAATGGTGTTTCACCTTCGTTATTCTTAATGTTATAAATTGCACCATGTTTCAATAATAACTTGATAATATCAAAATAACCATTCTTAGCTGCAACATGAAGTGATGTAGTACCGCTAGCAGTGGTTTTAGCATTGATAAAGTCGTTTAATTTATTACGATTGACATACTGTAACAAAACTTCGACAATGTCTTTGTGACCTTTAGAAGTAGCAATGTGTAATGGTGTATTACCTTTATTAGTAATCAGAGTAACATCAGCTCCGTTTTTGAGCAAAATGTTTACAATATTTATATCGCCATTATTAACAGCGTAATGTAGTAATGTTATTTCATCATTATCCTTAGTATTAACGTCTCCTCCACCTCCCTCAATTAAACTTTTTATCCTTTTGAAGTTATTTCTCTTTACAGCAGTTAATAGATCATTAGATGACATTAATATTGATTGTATGTTATTACTAATCCTCAAAGTATCTGGATGTTCAGACCCTAAAATTTCATTAAACCCTTTAAACACTTCCCGCCAAACTTTTAGAGCCTCACTGTGTTTTCTCTGTATGAGAAGTATTGCTGCTATATTATCCTTTGTTATTGTAGTACTATAGTGCTTTTCCCCCAAAATATCTTCTTGAGAAACAAGTACCTCCCTAAAAGTTTTCAAAGCTTCATCATGTTTATTTTGACTTAAAAGTACTAACGCTATATTATTCTTTGTAGACAAATTATCAGGATGCTTAGGAAGTAATTTTTGTAACTTGCTAAAAATTTCCTGGAAAATTTGTAAAGCTTGATCGTATTCCTTTTTACCGTAAAGTGCCATACCTATATTATTTTTTGTAGCTAAAGTGTCAGGATGATTTTCTCCTAAATTATTTGTTTGAAACTGATATATTTTCTGGTAGAGTTGGAGTGCCTTATCATATTCCCCTTGCTTTGAATATATTATACCAATACGATTACTTATTTTTAAAGTATCAGGATGGTCATTTCCAAAAATAGCTTTTCTCTTACTTAATACTTCTTGATAAATTTGTAAAGCATCACTATATTTGCCTTGACTATCAAGTACAAGTGCTTTATTATATAGTGTAATTAAGATATCTGGGTGGTCAAAATTAAAAATATCTTTTTCTTTATTTAAAATCTCCTGATAAATTTCTAATGCTTTATCGTATTTGCTTTGTAGTCGCAGTGTTTCTGCTATATGACGGTAAGTATGTAAAACATCAGGATGACTTTCTCCAAGAATTTCTTTTTCAATATTAAATACTTCTTGATATGTTTGCAAAGCATCATTGTACTTACCTTGCATTAATAGCATTCCTGCTATATTTTTCTTTATGAGTAGAATTTCAGGATGATTTTTTGTCAAAGCAGCTTCTTGTATATTGCATATCGCTCGATATATCTGTAAAGCTTCGTCACATTTACTTAGATGGCCAAGCGCACTTGCAATAGAATTTTTTGTATTTAAAGTTTGAGAATGATTTTTTCCTAAAGTAACTTCTTCACTATTACATATCTCTTGAAGCATTTGTAAAGCTTCATCGTATTTACCTTGAATGAGTAATATTGCCGCTATATCATGTTTAGTTGATAAAATATGAGGATGATTCTCTTCTAACGTGATTTTATAAATATCAAGTATTTCTTGATAATATTTTAAGGCTTCATTATATTTACCTTGGTTACAGAGCACTAAAGCTATATTACTTTTTACAGTTAAAATTTTAGGATGATCTGACCGTCCGAAGATAACTTTTTCGATATTAAAAACCTCCTGAAAAACTTTCAGAGCTAAATCGTATTTACCCAGTTTTAGAAGTGCTCCAGCTATATTGTTCTTTGTTGATAAAAGACCATCACAAGTGAAAGGACTATCTAATAATGGAGAACTTAATAGCTCTAATACTTTTAACCCAAATGAATATGCTTCCTCGTACCTGGCGCTGTTAATAAGCTCAACGTTAATATAACTTGAAATAGGAGAAAACATGTTTACTAATGTATTATACCTGCTTGAATAATTCCAAACAGATATTGCATGATCTACATTTCCTGAATTTACATTATTTTTGTCAAATAACATTAGGGCTTTTATTAAAATCTCTTCTTCTCTATTTTGTTCTTCTAACTGTATTCTTGTCACTTGCTGTACCAGTCTGTGTAAATTAAGCATTTTATGTTCTAAATTATAATTAATCATTGAATATTGTTGCAGTAATTCAATAGCGGAACTTAATTTTGTTTCATCATTTATTAAATTTAAAACTATTTTTATAGGTATATCTTCAGGAGCTAGGTAAGATACAATATTTAAAATATCCAAAGCATCATTACCACTTTCTCTCTGCCTTACCATATCTAAAGTAACATTCCAAGTTGCAAGTATTGTTTTACTATAATCATTATCGCTGTCTTCTGGAAATTTAAAATCAAGAAGCTCCTTTGTTTTTTCTCTATACCTTTCTAGATAATCGCTAATCGTAAACTTTGACTCTACATTTTTTAAATTCTCATCCTGCACCCTTATGTATGCTACTGCTTGTTGCAATGCTAGAGGAAAAAACTGTAATCTGTTCGCCAATTCTTTAATATATTTTTTCTGTGCATCATTTTCTATGTTGAGCGATTTTTTGATAAACTCTGTTGCCTCTTCCTCATCAAATACACCTAACTGTAATACTTGTATGTTTGACCATTTCTGATTACGAGAAGTAATTAAAATATACGGCTTGATATAGTTATCCAATGGTTCAGAAGGTAAAAATTTATCTATACCATGATCAAACTCATTTTGACTTGTGTATTTTTCAGCATTATCAAAAATAAAAAGACTCTTTCTATTAGAAAAGGATGTATACACTTCTTGAACTATAGATTTTATTTCCTCTTCTTTACTATTTGCATTTTTTGTATTAATATTCAATTTATCACAAGCTAACCTACGAAAAGATTTTACAAGAGTTTGATAACTTTCAGCATTTATCCATACAATGTTATCATATTTTTGGCTGTACTTATTGATATACTTTCTAGCTAGTTCACTTTTACCCACTCCACCAAGACCACTTATGGAAATAGTCTGCGATATTACAGTTTTAACTTCACCGTGCAATACTCTATGTAAATTATCCAATTGCACGGCTCTTCCAATAAATGATTCTACCGGATCCCTCACACCAAACCAAATTCCTCTTCTCATTTCTTTAAAGAACTCTTTTCCTTCTTCATAAGAAAGAAACATACCTCTTTCTTTACCTTGCAGCCAATTTAACATTTTTATGAAGAACTCATTATATATATTTTCTGTCGTGATAAAATCAAATTCTTTACCTATCTCTTCTTTGATAATCTCACCTAACTCTTCTTCATTAGGTTGATTTACTGCAAACACAAGGTGGTTTAAAAAATCTCTTATCTCATTGTCAGAATATTCAGCTGTCCTTTTTAATATAGCTAAACCATAATTTTGTAATTTTGGTTTTAATAGCGAAACAACATCTTCACTGAATTTATAACGCATGGGTTGTTTTTTATTACATTCAATGTCTAAAATATCATCTTTATCTTCTATCTTCTCTACACCAATTTGTGCACTTTTCAAGCTTTCAAAATTTAAATTAATATTAGTATAAACAATAACATCTTTAATTGAACCATCTTTAAATAACTCTTCATTTTTAGAGTCTTGATAAGAAAAAAAATAATTTATTAAATTATAATCATCATCACTTTCTGATAGTAAATTACTCGCTGTAATTTTTTTAGATTCATCTAACTTATGTTTAGTTTGCAAAAAACGATATATTTTTTCATCTCCTTTGATATATTCAAACACTAAATTATCAAACTTTTTAGCTTCTTTTATTTTTGTACCTAAGCGAAAAGAATATTCATGAGAAACTCCACGATATAAGAATAGCATTAATATCTTTAACCGATAAATGTCACCATGAATTGGATTTACTAGTTTTTCTTGCCTGTTATGGGTATCTATATTGGTATTCTTACCTTTTTGTCGAAATTTATCTTGTTGTCTTGATGTTCTAGGTATCTGGTTGATATTTTGATCCAAGAGCTGTGAAACTTGACCTGCCTTATGTTCAAACTGTTTGTCTAATAGTTTTTCACATTGAGGTTGTATCTGTGGTTTTGGATTCAATGATGTTTCTAAGATTTGAACGATATCTTGTCTATTAATACGTTTAACAAGATCTAGTGGACTTTCACCTTTGTTATTTTTAATATTTACAGTCGCTCCTTTATCTAAAAGCAGCTCAATAACTTTTAAATCACCATTCTCAACTGCCCAATGTAGAGGTGTATTACCATCTCTATCTTTAGAATTAACACTTACCCCTCTTTTAATAAGACGATCCATCTCTTCTAAATCACTCTCACTTGCTGCAATAAGTAATTTTCTGCTGTTTATACTCATCCTTCTTTGCTCTCTTCTTATCTTCTATGTTAGACCACTCAGGTTGAGTATTAAGTTGAGGCAAGCGACAAACGACAAAACACACAATTGTCGATAAAACAATACGTGAAGAAACAGAGACAAGAAGTAAAAAACAGGAAACAAGACGCAAAAAAAACATAGATCAGGATTCACACCCTGGCAGAAAAACAAAAAAGCAGCAGCCAATCAAAACTCTCGCTGATAGTCGACAGTTTCTACTTTATCTACTGTTTATTATCAACGTGAGTTCTGATTGGCTGCTGCTTTTCTGCTTTCTGCTTTTCTGTCAAGGTATGAATTCTCTCTAAAGTCTGTGTCACAATACGTCATTTGGAGAAGTCTGATGTCGGATCGCAGTCGATGGTCCAATGAGAAGAACTTTTTCTTAAAGAATTCATTCTCTCATTGGACCATTGGCTGCGACATACGACGTATTATGGAACAGGTCTAAATGTTTTAAGCTTTAAGAAATTGACTGTGATTGGTTGATGGCCTAAGGCACCATTGTAAACAGAAACTTAGAGTCCCTAGTTAGTAACATTTTTGTCCTCAGAAAACGTACTCTCCTATTGGATATCGTACGTCGAATGTTGAACGCTGTATGAATCCTGCATTAAGTGACAACTTTCCAAAGATTCAGCCTGTCCTATTTTCGCTTAAATCCCCTGATTGCGTTTGTGCTTTGACGTGTAAGCAAACTGTATCATATGTTAGGTTAGGTCGGAACACGTCGTAGTTGTGTACGTCCGGTGCGTTATATTTCTCTCGCTAAATCATCCCGCGAAATCATGCTCGATCTCTTCACAATATTTAGCAAAGGCGGTATAGTGCTCTGGTGCTTCCAGAGCACTTCTCAAATCTTCGCACCCAGTGTTAATGCACTGATAAGAAGTGTCATATTGCAAGTAAGTATCAGAATCAACTTTTTTCACTGTCACGACGTTGTTTTTCCGACCTTTGACCCAAAAATTACTCAACGTTAATTCCTTCCTATCATTCTCTCTCTCTCTCTCTCTCTTTCTCGAAATGTTCGCTTTCTAATTGTTTAATTAACTATTTTGATTCACCGTGTTACTTATCTTTTAAATGTCAGAACTTCGTACGACGTTGTTTTTAGCGATTTAACGACAAATTTTTTTGTATATTATGGCACTGTCGATTTTTTGTTTGTGTGCAGATTTCCGCATATAACGCAGAAAAAAAGCTACATTTGATTAAAATAATCAGAAGAAACACGAGTATTTATTTGAGTTCAATTTCATTAAATATATATAAATTAAAAGAAAAACAGCTGGTTCAAATGTACCATATGGTTGAGATTGTTAAAATTCAGTTGCCTCATGGAAAATTTCTTATTCCTATTTATGAAATGAGTAAAAAAATGAACCGAGATATATGATGGAAGAGGATAAATGTGACGTAAAATGAATTTTTTTAATTTTTTATTTTATTTTATTCCTTTCTCAAGATAAAGGATTTATTTTGTGAAATCTTTTCTTCAATATTTACAGTGTTGATATTGTATTAAAATCTGTGGAGAAGTGTGTGATATATAATGGATTTTTTTTCTGAAAATATACATCACCAAAGTTCTTTGCAGGAACGTACGGGCAATCACAGCTTCGAGCATGATTCTCTGCGTCTGCAATATAAACTCGATAATGAGTTTGAGCTGGTATTTGTAGTGGCATATCAGAAGATACTACAGCTATCATACGTGGACAAATTTCTGAACGATGTTCATCTGGAATTCCGCGATCGCTTCAAAAATGAGCTTGAAAGCGCGAGTTGGTTTTCTAACTTTGAGTTCGAGCATACTTACAGGTTGGTGCTCGAGCAGGCCGAGCAATGGTCTCGTGCGCAGGCCAAGCTACCGAAGCAAATGCGCACCTTCGATGAGAGTCAGAAGTCCAAGAAGACAGTCGCTAGCATGATCGAGAGAAAGGATGATAAGGACGAGAAAAAACCAGGTACGTGTCGCAGTGAGGCTGCTGTTTATAATGAACTTGGAAACTATGGAGGAGGCTCGTGTTAACACGTCGCCTAGCATGGCTGAAACGCTTCTAAGAGCTGTCTCATATTCTTATTTCTTAATCCTTTCAGTCCTGGTTCCTGGTTTTTTACTTTGGATATTTAATGTTATTTTAATAGAGGGATATCATAATAGGTATAAATAATGTTTCAAAAGTTTAATTTGAAAAGTGATTCCTGTAGGAAAAATCTTTAAAATTTTCTTATATTATCTTATTTATTTATTATTATTATCTGTTATTTGTTAACCTTAAACATTTTATTTTATTTAATATAATTAAAAATAAATTTTATGATTAAAATTATTAAAAAATTGTAAAAAATCATTTTTTTTTAAAGACCAGTAAACTATCCTTAGATATATTTCGAAAAACAGTTTATTAAATAATATAAATAAGTAGATTACATATACACACACGCACATACGAAGAAAATATTTTTATTTAAAAAATATATTTACTGTAATTGTAATGATTTATCGCGACTGAAAGGGTTAAAGAACAGGGTTTGGAAGTAAATTCTTAATTTTTCTGGCAATTGTGGATTTGACGGTCCAAGATTATGTCTAAATGTTTATTTTTAAAAAAGAAACGACTTTTAGGTAAAAAGAAGAAGGGGATTAATTATAACGAGGATAATCACGGTAAGCAACGCTTGAACTTTTTCTAGCTGCCTACTTTGCTTTTTACCTTTTAATATTAACTCTGCTATTTTTTCCCCTTTATTCACAATGCTGAAGTATGAAATATGCTGCACGAGAAACTAAACGTACATTAAAATTAGCTGAGGTTTTTTTCTAATTTTCTTTTATCTATGTACTTCACATAGATAACTAAATATTTTCTAACTTTTATTTGATACTTTTATCAATAGCAAAGATACAAGAAATTCCGAAACAAGAACCTCTGAAACAACAAGTGGTTCACAATGGGGAACTCGACGAGGAAACATTGATCGCCAACCGCATGAAACTCGCTCAGAAAATGGCGGGTCAAAAGAAGAAAGCTGACAAGCAGTAAGCGCTCCGGATTAAAATTTAACATTAAATTACATTGTAGTTGTTACATTTTTACACACCTAACATCTCTCGGATGATTTTCTGTCAGAAAAAGCCCGAAACCTGAGAAAGCTGGCAAAAAACCACGTATTTGGGAACTCGGTGGAACTGCCAAGGATCTCGCCACCTTGGAGCGAACCAAAGACAAGCCCGAAGAAAGCGGCGATTACGTGCCTGCCGATACAACTGTAATGCTTTCTTTGTTCCTTTTACATTCGCTTAAAGCAAAGTTGAAAGATTTATTTCTAAAAAGGCAACTCTTTCCCACTATCGTTACTTATTTTGAAAAATGTCTCGTTATTTTACTCAAAAGTAACGAGTTATTACAACTCTTGTTTCTTTTTTTCTTTCTTTATCGAGAGTTTTAAAATTGTCTCTCTGTTTTTTTTTTTTATAATTCACTATCGCTCATTCGACATGCACGCATTCAACACGTACGTATTCTACATGTGCAAAGTAATTATTACTATTATATTAACATTCATTACTAGTATATTAAAAATTAATCGCGTGATTGTTACTAACGAAAAAAAATAATATCAAATAATCAAGTTATCAAGTAATCACTGAAGAAAAGTAAAACTTGCAACGGTACTGGTGTTACAAACGACATGTTATCATCCAACCCTGGTTTAAAGTAACGCATACATGCACTACTATTCGTCCAAGTTGTTAATACCTTCGTCACATCCTGTAGCTAGTCGGGCAGATGAAAGGCGGCATACGTGACCTCGAGGTGAACAGCGAGTCCGAGGAAGACGATGACGACGATTCCGACCACGAGGTGACGGAACGTTCCAAAACGCAGCAGTCGCAGAAGAAGGCCGCAACCAGCAGTATGTTCTCCATGTTCAAGAGCCTGGTTGGCAGCAAATCGTTGAAGCATGACGACATGGCGCCGGTGTTAGACAAGCTGAAGGACCACCTGATCGCCAAGAACGTTGCCGCCGACATCGCACAGAAACTGTGCGACTCCGTGGGCACGAAACTCGAGGGCAAAGTGTTGGGCACTTTCGACAACGTGGCGAACACCGTGAAGGCCACCCTCACCGACGCTCTGGTGCAGATACTGTCCCCCAAACGGCGGATCGACATTCTGCGCGACGCCTTGGAGGCGAAGAAGACCAGCCGGCCGTACGTGATGACGTTCTGCGGCGTGAACGGCGTCGGCAAGTCCACGAATCTGGCCAAGATCTGCTTCTGGCTGATCGAGAACAACTTCCGCGTGCTGATCGCCGCGTGCGACACGTTCCGGTAAATCGGCGCTTCGCTTTCCCACTTCACGTCCCGCACGTTTCCCAACATCGAAGGTGCAGGTCCCCACTGTACGAACTAACTAAGTGTGATCTCGCCGTTCACAGAGCCGGCGCGGTCGAGCAATTGCGGACCCACATGCGACACCTGAACGCGCTGCATCCACCGGAGAGACACGGCAATATGTCTATGGTGCAGCTATACGAGAAAGGTTATGGTAAGGATGCCGCCGGTATCGCCATGGAGGCGATCCGCTTCGCCAAGGACTGCAAGTTCGACATTGTTCTGGTCGATACCGCCGGCAGAATGCAAGACAACGAGCCGCTCATGCGGGCCTTGGCGAAGTTGATCAAGGTGAACGAGCCGGACCTCGTATTGTTCGTCGGCGAGGCCCTCGTGGGCAACGAGGCCGTCGATCAGCTGGTCAAGTTCAATCAGGCGCTGGCCGACTACAGCCAGTCTGTCAATCCTCATATCATTGATGGTATCGTGTTGACCAAGTTCGATACAATTGACGATAAGGTAGATGCATCTTCTAGTAGGTTTTGTATTATTGTCGCTTTTTATTTTGTTGTTGTTATTATATTTCGTTAATTCAGAAGTTTTCGAATCTAAAGATATACACCAATTAGATTTATGAATTGAACACAGCCATTAATTGCCACAGTAACATTCAGATACTTTGCAGATATGGGAGCGATTTTCTTCACTTATTTAAAGACATCTTATATTTTCATACTTTTAAGAAAAAATTCACTTTTTTCATTTTTTTTTTTTTTCTTACGCGACATGAACTCATTAAAACGAAATTAGATCACAATAGCTCACGTTCAGTAACTAGTTTTTTTAACAAAAAAAAAATAAAAGAAAATAGAGAGTAATAATAACTCTGACGACACAATGTTCACGAAGTGAAAAGTTGTGATCTTATCTTTAAAATACTTTTATCAGGAAAGCAGATAATGATCATCATAACTACAACTCTGGCTGTGTTTTCTTTAAATTGAATATTATTGAATATTTTCCTTTGAATATTATTAACAAGAAGACATTATTGTAAATAAATAACATTTTTCTTTTATTTCTAAAATTTATTTTTGTTTGAGGAAGAAATCTGGGACATTACAGCATACTAGAAATATATTACTAAATAACTTAATTGAACCATACCTATACTTTGTATTCTTGATGCCATTTTGAAATCAATGTGTTTTCTATATTTCTTAATATGCTAATTAATTATATTTATTATTTAGCAAAACTCACACAAGAAACCTATACATGTTAACTCGCATGTTAACATATAATGCAAAAAATTTTTCTTACACATCAGCTGTGAAAGATAACTTGTATTTGGCAGCTAATTATTAGGTTGGTGCAAATGAACTGGCTATTTTCAGTATTTTTAATTTCTCACTCCTATACATTACTTTTCTTTCGTATAAAGGACAATGTATGTATACTGTGTGTAAAGTACATGGTCCACACGTGATTTAGTGCACACAACCTTATTTCTATATTGTACTGTTAGTCATAGAAGTTTGCATTAACGCCGTGATGGAAAATAAAGAAATTCGTATAATTTATTTGTACGAGTTCAAACTTGGTCATACTGCAGCCAAGGCAACGCGTAACATTAATACTGCATTTGGTGAAAGTACTGTAAGTGAAAGAACGACGAGGCGTTGGTTTGAAAAATTTCGTTCTGGGGACTCAAACCTCGACAATTTGCCTCTCAGCTACGCACCTTCCGTCATTAATGACGTTGTTTTGAAGAAGATGGTTGAAGCAGATCCGAGGTTAACAGTCCGAGAGATTGCCAAAAGATTCAAAGTTGATCATCCAACTGTCGTCCGATATTTTAACAAGTTGGGAAAAGTGAAAAAGTTGGATAAATAAGTCCCCCATGAAATTACAGAGAGAGACAAATTGAGATGTTTGGAGATCTACACTTTTTTGCGGTTGCGACAGAATACAGATGGAATTTCACACAGGATTGTGACTTGTGATGAAAAGTGGATTTTGTACGACAGCCGCCGACGTTCTGCGCAGTAGTTAGATGGGAATGAAGCTCCGAAACACATTCTAAAACCGAATTTTCACCCCAAGAAAATTATGGTGTCTGTATGGTGGTCTAGCAAAAGTTCACTATTCTTTTACCAAACAAGGTGAGGCTATAAATTCTGATAAGTACTGTAAAGAAATTGCCACCATGCACTAAAAACTGTGCGCTCAACAGCCAGCATAGGTCAACAGACACGGCGTGTTGCTGTTGCACGATAACGCTAGACCACACATCGCAAAACAAACCGTTCAAAAACTCACCGAGTTGAACATTGAAGTTCTCCCTCACCCTCTCTATTCTTCAGACATCTCACTAACAGATTATCATCTTTTCAAGTATCTGGATGCGTTTTTGACAGGCAAAAATTTCAATAAAGAAGTGTGAAAAAAGCATTTAAAGAGTTTCTCGATTCACGTTCTCCAGATTTTTTTAGAAAGGGCATTAATGCACTTAGATTACGTTGGCAGAAGTATATCGAAGTAGATGGAAACTATTTTGATTAGTTATGTAAGTTTTAAATTTAAAAAATATATGTTTCAACTTTATATTTATAAACGGCCACTTCATTTGCACCAACTTAGTAATAATACCAATCGAGGTGCTTCTGTAATTAAGATGCTAGAAAATTATTCCCCCCCCCCCCCCCTTTGGTTCGAACGCGATGGATACATTATTATTTTATACACACAGGTCGGTGCGGCGATCACGATGACTTACATCACCGGTCAACCCATCGTCTTCGTCGGGACCGGTCAGACGTACACGGATCTGAAGTCACTGAACGCCAAAGCTGTGGTGCACGCTCTGATGAAATGAGAATGTTACACGGAATAATAAAAAAACCTCAAAATACATCCTACCATAATGAGTGTGTAGTTTATTCGAGCATGCTCGTATACTCTGAAGAAATCGCGAAAGTTGTTGCGAAATGAGACAGAATAACCGTCAGTCGAAAACAAAGAAAAGAGAGCGATCAAGTTCTCTTTGAAATCGCGCAGTTCTTTTCTTTCATGGAAATATTCTTCCGTACATTATTCCATCGTTTTCTCGAGATTTTGTCCGAGCCATAAAAAGGAATAAAGTGGAGAAAGGTAATTATACAACAACAGATGTACAAATGAAAAGGATGCAACAATCAGTGTTAACACCAGCACCAATTAGCATTTAATAACGATAAGTCTGTAAAGTAGATATAAATATCTAAACAATAATTACAATAAAACGATTTTCGGTCTCTAAGTGAAGTTTCGATTAAGAATCGACAGTATCGGGCTGCATATAAATATTATAAGCAGCTCGTTATCACTGCCATGATTGATGTTGGAGGACTAATAATTGTTCGTTGATGCGTAATACAAATTCCTTACGAAATCGAACGGTTACATCGTATCTTGGATTATATGTACATGTATATTGTATACGCGCGATTAATATTGATATGTAGCAGTACGCGTGAAAACTTCAATTATCAATTACGTAATGAGACATTCATTAAGGATCCTTTGTCATCATTTGCAAATTTTCCACTTGAATTTTGTTTCCTAATATCTCATTTTCCAATATCGTAAAATAACAAATTATGTATAATATATATATATATTTTTTTTTTTATTTAATAATCTATCTCCTAATTTAGTCTAATCTAAACTCAATTCTTACGAAATTGATATACAACCTCTGATATATAGCCAATGTAGAGAAAACAGGTTTGTGAGATTCAAAATAGCTCGATTATTTTGTACAAGATAAAAAAGAAAAACACTCAATGGAAGGACAATTGTGTGATCAAAGGCACACGTTATTGTCCGATGAATGTTCCGTGTTTTCAATCTCACGCAATAATCGTTCACAATCGCTACCTTGTCTCACAATCCCCTTTCTTCAAATTAATCTAATTTAATTAATCTAATATCGTACGGGAATCAGTCGGCAAATTCGTCACAAGATTCGTACAGAGTCGTACGCTATTATTCGCTCTGTTGATCGGATACTTCTCAAGTGTCACAAACGAATTCCGGAAGCGTACCGTAAACAATATTATCGCGCGTAAATAACACAACGTGTGATGTGGATTACAAAAAAAAACAAAAGACACTAATTCGTGCCGCGCAATTGGATCGCAAAAGCCGCGCGAGCTATAGTATAGGGGAAGGTACGATCATTTTTTCTACGAGTCGCGAGACCTCGCGAGTCTCTCGTGTATCCGCTCGTATCTTACAGTGGGTTCTTTTATAACATACTAAACTGTACATACACCTTCCGCAATTAATAACTCTGTAATATTAATCAATGATGACGATTCTCCTACGCATTGAATTGACTAAAATCTTCTCCCTCTTTCTCCCTCGCTTTCTCTGTCTTTCTCTCTTTCTTAGCATTTGTACAATATATCATTCGCATTTGAAAAATATATCCCTGCCTATATATGTGTCGAACGTCACCGTCTCATATAAAATGCTGAAATAATGGAAAGTGTAAAGGGCAATCTGTGCATTGGCCTCTACGTAATTCAGTCTCTGTTACACATTTCGCGAATGAAGGCTCTCCCCCCTCTGGCCTTTACGATCTTCTTCTTCTTCTTCTTCTTTCTGTTTGTCTCTCTTTGAGCCAACTTTAGCACAGTAACATATATAAACACAATTTGGTAACGTTATTCAAAACTTATTTTTTTTCTTCACTCCACGTAACAACAGAATGATTTCTATTATAATCAATTGCTTTTTCAAAAAATTGATTCAAACTCATCTGATCTTATAATAATAATAATAATAATAACAATAATAACGCTAATCCGTCTAATTTCATACCGAGACAAATATTAAAAACCACTCCTCTCTTACACAGTGTGTGTTGTGTCTTGTGTATAACGTTTAATTTCGCCGAACTCGAAACGACATTTCGCATCCGCACTAAATTTCTCGTGTAACTTTCCGTCCGTGTATTGCTGTGAAAAAGCGATAAAGGTAAATATGTATCCTTTCCACTTTTCTTTTTTTTTTCTTCAATATACGTATATGTACATATAAATAATTATTTTGGTGATGTGAATTTCATCGTATAATGAGGAAACTACTAATAATATTTCCGTGATGAGTAACTCTTGAAATATCTCAATATCATATTCGCACTTACAGCAAAAATAAACTAAAGATCATGAAAAATAACAATTATCTCTCCTTCTTTTTCTAACGTGATGAGCGTAAACATAATTATGCTTCTAACTGTAATAATATTTCGTATTAATTATCGCTTACAATTATGATCCGACAATAATTCCGTAATATATTTACGTCGAAAGATATGCATTGTATATGGGTTGTGTGTGTGTGTGTGTGTGTGTGTGTGTGTGTGTTTCGTTGTTAGGAAAATATAATCGAATGCTAATGATCTTTTTCGTGCGCTCTCCCCCTCTCTCTCTTCCTCTCTCGTTCCGCCGCTCGGTTAATTGCGGAATATCGTATAAAGATTAATTTCCCTCATTTTTAATCTACGCGCGTATAATTTGCGTGTAATTTTAGTTTTACACAGATCAACAGCGAATCCATAAACGGTTTACAAGTGATGTTCGATCGAGCAGGAGAGAAGCGCTTCTCATGCCGCGCCAATTCCGTGTATAATAGATACGTATACACGACTTTATAAAATAAATGCTAAAAATACCGTTTCATCTACATCCCTTCCTATTAAAGGGTGTGAATAATAACGTAATAATTATAATAATGATAATACATAATCATAGTAATAACAATAATAATAGCAATAATAATAGTAGTAGTTCTTTTCCTGCTATAGTAATTATAAGAGGGAAGCACTTATTTATAATATCCATTGACAACCCATTCCCTCTCTCTCTCTCTCTCTCTCTCNCTCTCTCTCTCTCTCTCTCTCTCTCTCTCTCTCTCTCTCTCTCTCTCTCTCTCTCTCTCTTTCTTTCTTTCTCTCATACAACTTTTATGCTCCGCTGCTGCCATTGTTACGTCATTGCGACATCTTACCGCATCATATTTAAGACTACCGCAATTATATTGTCTGTAGTCTGAGATTTCATTAAAAAAAAGCATCAACTTTCACTCGTCTATCCGCGCACACAGGCAAAATGTACACACGCGATAAGAGAGTGTGAGTTCTCCCGATGCGGTCAATTAGATTACATTCTACGGAGTCTTTCCTCTCTCTCTCTCTCTCTCTCTCTCTCTCTCTCTTTCTCTTTTTCTCTCTCTCCCTTCTCTCCGTCACAGTATATGTATATACTTTTATACAATACATTGTCTCTAATAATAAGGCATAATCCCGATTCTTAATCCGAGGACTCTAATGTACATCATGTATAAAATACACACAACGATAATTCCTGCCAAATTTGCTCCCGCAAATAACTCGCAACAGGTAGTGTGGTGAGTGGGAAGGTCCATCGCGCGAGAGCCATTCAGCCGCCGTTCGCACATTTCGGAACGGATAATTGCTATGCGTGACCGACGCTCTCGCGTGACGGACGTGCGAAGTGACGCGTACTACTGTACAACAAGTGACATGTGTTTACACGAGGAATGTCGTACACGCTGCTTCTCTCGCATCGTCGTCTTTGTGGTTCCCTCGACGCCCTCAATAGTCGTTACCCTCAGACTACCAAAGTATCAAGCTGCCTCTAATTCAGAAAAATGATTGATTTCTATGTTCCTATATATGTGTGTGTATATATATACATATATATATATATATATATATATATATACACACTAATGTCGGAAAAATTTCGGAACGCGGCCTCGACTTTGGCTCCGCGCAACTCCCTGATATCAAATTGATGGCGACGTTATTATTGCGTTAAATCTATTAACATACTTTTTACACGTGCAGATTAATGCGAAGGGTGTTCCGCGATTAAGCTGCCTATCCGCCTACCCGACGGGCACGAAACACCCAATGATAGAACATTAAGTAACTCATCCGCAAGGGTGAATTCGACGTTTCCTCGTGAAATCCTTTTGGTTTTCTCTGGTTGGTGTTCTTTAAAAAAATTATCCGACGATAGTGTACGTGTGGTTCATCATTATTGTTATATTATTTGTATTTGTCACGCTTTCTCCTCTCTCGCTCTGTTCCTCACATACTGTTTTTATCTCGAATTTTTAACTCTTTGAACGTCGAGAAACCAAATATGAATCTTGCTTTCTATCTATCTGGGAAAATAATTGAGACGAACGAATTATTTCTTTCCACCAGCTTAATGGACGCACACTGAAACTAACTTCGTCTAGCTCGTTTTCGCGATACGAGTGCTGACGCTCAAATATAGCGTTTTTGCAACCTGATTATTCAGGAAATTAGCTGTGAGACAAACGATACGTCGGTGTGCAAAAATGTAATAGAAAATATAACAAAAATATTTTTAATTAAAAAGGCTCCAATATTCGTCGATAAGATGAAACAAAAAGAGAATTGAACAAGTAAGAACCAATACTGGTCTTATAACAAAATATAAATTTCACATTAAAACAATGAATACGATAAATTCGTATAAAAAAATTCGTATATATATAACGTTCCTTTCGAAACGTTTCTTATAAAATATCTTTATATATATATAAAGATCGTTTATATATATATATATATATATAAATGATCATTTTATATCGACGGATATATAGATCATATTCTACAGTTGAATTAACCGTAGCAATAAATTAACCCGGATCGATTATCCCTTTAAGCCCCCACAATTGTGATGGTCGAACATTGTATCTTACGTGTGACTCACTAGATGCCCAACCATCCAACTGTGATGGTAGATTTCTGGATTTCCACATATAAACCCAAGTACTTTTTATGATTTTTCGCAAAGGTAGTTTTGAAAGGAAAACAATACTTATACAAAGTTTCCAAGTAAAAATGTCTCGGGTCTTAAAGGGTTATTGTAGAAATACTTGTGACGTTAAGTTTCTACCACGTCTTATATTTACTCAAATATTCTCTCAACTCTCAACTGATTCCATTCGTGACTAATAATATCACATTTGTCTCAGCTGAAAGCGCTCACACTCTCGTTGCTCTCTCTATCTCTTTTGAGAAAGTAACTTCGAGAAATGACGAGGCGTTCGCTTTGGAATTACGACGTGTCGCTGCTTTGCAAAGACGTTTCGAAATACTAGTGAACGATGATTCAGCAGCAAATATGAGAGCTTTTAGCGAAAAAGCGAGCTAGACGAACTTAACCAGAGAGACTTCCCTTATCAAGATGTCTCGATTCCTTCCCCCTCCACCGTCCATCGTTAACACCACGTTTTTCCCAGCATTTCTACAAATGGAGAACGACTATATTTACAGAGATCACACATATCCTGCCTCGAAAAGAAGAAGAGCCGGTATTCAAAGAGTTAAGAACTATCTCGCACCAAGTTGCGGCTCTTACATATATATTGATAAGGATTACAAAACACCGACAAATGCTTCGATCTGTCCTGCGCGTCGAATTGCTCTTGAACACATGTGTTTGCGGCACAGTAAAACGTCGATCGACCGCGCATCGATCGTAAGATTTATCAAACTAAGGAGAATAAATCGATTTCATATAAATACAGAATCCCGAGAAACTGATATCATTTTATATAAAATTATATTATAACATATATAATCATAAATATATATATTTTTCTTTTAATCAATATTAAACATAGGCCCCCGATTTCTCGGTTTCGTTTCGATTCCGTGAAACTCGTGTATTTCCAAATGCAAAGATTGAGTCCGTCTCCGAAGGAAACTCTCTCTCGTCGTCCTCGTTTCGAATCGCTCGGTCAAAAACTGGCTCGACATTTCGTTCCGGACGAAATTGTCCCGGGCAATCGATCGTTCTACTGCGCCGCGCTTCCTAAATCACGTCACCGCCTATAGGGTATGTCCGCGACGGTAGAAAATACTTGATCTCGATAGATAGATTTAACATTGAACCCTGTATAAATTGGAGTAAGTCAGCCCGGAGTTAGCGGGAGAATATAAAAGATCCATGATTTCTTGTTTTCTTCGAATCAATGAAAAGATAAAACGTATTCTGTAGGAAACTCCGCGCGTGAGAAGCTTGAATTTTGGTATATTGTGCCACGCGTTTCGTCGAGGACCGTCCCGGCTCCACGACTTGACTATGCAGTACGATCCTTATTGAAATGCGGGAAAGAACGCCGCGTTGGGCTGCTGTTGCTGGTTCTGCGGTAAGGGCTGTACTGTCGGCGACATGTATCCCATTGCTGGCGCTGCGAGCAATACAGTCATGAGTTACAACATGTATAGACAATGAGCATCTTCTAAAAAAAAAAAGAAAGAAAAGAAAAAAGAACTGAAAAGAGACCTGTGTACAATTATGTTTGTTTAATTTAAAGAACAAGTTGCTTTAGCTTATTGCATCATATATAGACGATGACTAATCTAAAAAAATGTCTGGACATAATTGTCTATTTAATTTAACGAAAAGTTTCTTCAGTTTGTTACATCACCCATGCACAGGCTGTTTTATTAGTCTTTTCTTTTTCTCTTTTTTAGCATTTTGATCGAATATTACGTCTCATTCCACTTGTTAAAAGAAAAGATTAGTATTAACATTCTTTCACGTAAGGATACCAATGATAGGGAGTGGATGGTGAGGCATTTACTCACGCGTAATTTTCATCTGATGCTGAGGACTATTGCTGGCTAATTGGTTCATCGTCGGTGCCGGACCGATTTGTTTCGTTTTACTACCCATTATGTTATCGAGGTCGATATTCAGTCCCGAGCCGGCCCAGGTCGAGCCGACTTGCGTGGAGGACGTTGTATTGCTAGATGTTTGACTTTTGGCGTTGACGGGCCCGGATGAGAGAAGATTCGTAACAGGGGACAAACCGATCGTTCCTAAACACGACATTAAACTTGAATTCTTAACGTGCATTAGGTGACTTAATTAAAAAAATATTAAAATTATGTTATTCCTACTACATATATACATATACATATATGTGAAATCACCACCTGGACAAGTGTGAAGCGCCAAAAACTCGATGCCTCGATTGTCTTGAAGTAACCTTTATTGCGAGCGAGACTTCATTTTCAATGACGAAAACATTGCAAAATTGGAAAACGCGACGATGACCAAGATAATTCTTTCATGCAATGTAAACGTCGAGCGCTTTAATTATATATTATGTACTGATTTATTATCAAGTTGATTAAGAAATCTTTCTCCATAAGCGCATTATTATTTGTCGGCATATTTCTACCTGAAAAACGCCTTGTTCACACCAACATTTGTTCAGTGTTTATAGAAGAAGACTTTTGAATCAACCTAATAGAAATTGCACAAGTACATTCATTTTATTCGTATATAACAACCTTTATACATTATTTGTAATATAGAACACATTACAATTATATGTTACACTACACTAGATATACAGAGTGTCTGACACAACGTGCAGATCCGCTCTTATGCAGGCAGAACTCATCAAACTGAAAAATAGTCACTCACCATTTTGCAAATAATTAGGATAAATTAAAAAGAACCAGTCTAGAACTAGCGAATAAAGGCGCGAATACCGCAGCAGGATGAGTTTTTTAGATAATATCTTATCCAAGAGGAGACAACTGAACAGTAAAAATAGATACAACTGGAAACGCTTGAGGCTCTCCTGTTTCCTCGCCATGACTATCTTGTTTAATGACGCCCCAGAAGCGAGAAAACGCGCGCCCAAAATTCTTGCGGAGTACGTTAAAATAAAAAGATACGTCCACAAAATGATACTTGTGATCGATTGAGAACATTTGTAAGATATTCTGTAAACTTTCCTTTTATCTTAACAATCAACGAACAGCCGTAAAGTTAACGTGACAAAATCACGAGGAAAAATAAGCAAAAGGTTGCATATCACGTTAATTTTACAGTTAATTATCGATTGTTAGAGCAGAAAGGAAAAGTTCCCGGAATATTTTACAAATGTATCTCTCAATCGATCGCAAATGTATCATTTTACAGATATATCCGTATTTATTTCAACGTATTTCGCAAGAATTTTGGGCGTACGTTTTTTCGCTTCAGACGTCATCAAACAAGTAGATTACACCGAAAGACCGGGAGTTTTCAAATTATAAGACTTGTCGTTACCAGGAAATCGTCGACGGATTCAGACATCCTGAACGAGACTTTGCCTAAAGAGTTCGTCCCATCACATGGTGTGCACTCGTTCATTAATTTTTCTCTAATTAATTAATACCTCTAATTGTGGGATTTCTGGATCATAATTCACGTAGTGAAAAGTTCACACGATGTCATATGGATATAAAACTTGCGATGTTTGTTTTGGTGCTGGATTGCCAGAAATACCGTGTTTTGATTGGCACATTTCTAGAAATCACGTGTGTGAATCATCATCCAGAAATCCCACCTGGCAAAATCGCCTGACAGTTCAGGCTCCACCTGTACATGAACGGATGTACGCGTTGCGTCAGGCAATGTCTCTCTATGTGGCTACATAAAAAAAAAAAAAAAACTTAAAAGACAACTATTTAACACATCGAAGGATTCCTTTTGTTCGCTGGAAAAAGCAGACCGCTCGGATTCCGCGACCGACGATCTCTCTCGTTTTCAATTCAATTCTCGTTGCTGTCCTTTCCGTTTCCCACGCGGATTCTCGCAATCTCTGCGCGCGAGTTCAACCGTTGAGGGCGGAGCTGATGATCGCGTCGACGTAGTTCATCACCGTGGCATTCAGCTCTCTGCACTTGGCATCATGCTCGCCGTAGATGACGTTCTGTGTCAGCAGCAGCCACTCCCTGATCTCCAACAGCATGTCCAACAGCTCGACGACGATGCTGTCCTTCGGCAACGACACCAAGACGGACGCGATACACTCGACGACGGCGAACCTTGCGTTCGCCTCGTTGTGGTTCCTCAACGTCCACGTGAGCTCCAAGACTTCCTTGCCCATCTTCAAGGCCGACGGGCAGTTCTCGGCGGCGCGCATGATCACGGCCAGTGTCTTCAGGTAGCGCAGCAGCAGGATGTTCTCCTGATCCGCGTAGATCCTCAAACCCTGCAGCTGGCCGGATTCCTGTCGCCGGCCGAAGCCGTAAAGAAGCGGATAAAAGAACGACGGGACGACGTTCGCGAAACGATTCGCGCTTTTCTTGACCGCCTTGACCTTATGCGCGAATCGCTTCGTACGCGACTCGATCCTGCTGTCGATGACCTCCCGCCAGTCGGCAAGTCGAGTCTCCGGCGCGGTAATCTCGCGCAGGTTCTCCAGGTCTTCGTCGTAGCACAGTTCCTGCGTCCTGCGCGGCTTCGTCGTGTCGATGAAGATCGACACAGGACTCGACGGAACGGGTCTCCTCCGCTTCACCGGCTTGGTGTTCTCCGTGTCGGCCGCTTCGTCCTGCCTGGTGTCCGACAAGCGTTTCGCGGACTCGGCTAGCACGTCGAGGAACAACAAGCGCTGGCTCAACGAGTACTTGCCGGGCTCCTCGTAGAATTGTTCGCACAGGAACTCGGCGCACTCCTTCGGCCGCACGATCGCGATCTCCACGCAACAGCGGAACACCACGAGCTCGAAGTCCTCCATGCAGGACTGCTGTCTGAGTGTGAGGAGTAGCTCCAGCAGCTCGAGCGCGAAGGACGCGTCGTCGTACGGCAGCTGCGTCCGTATGAGCTTCTCGCAGACCGACATAGATTCGGAGAAGACCTCGGGGTCGGCGGCGGTGCGCTCGTCCGTCAGGTTATCGCGCAGATCGCGCAGGTACATCGGCCGCGCTTTGTTCACCGGCTTATCCCGCTCCTCGTCCATGTCGTAAGGCATCAGGTCATCGTCGCTGTCCAGACTGTTGTCGTCGCTGTCCAGATTCTTGTCCTCTCGGCAACTCATCTTCGCGTCGTCTCGTGTGCTCGACGTCGCGTCCCGCTTCTCCTTCCTCGCGAGATCGTCCTCCGTTAAACTCACGCTATCTTTCTTCCTGCTGCTGACCGGGAGAATCGGCAGGAGATCGACGACCAATTCGTTTATCTTCTCTTCGACGGTCGAAAGCTTGACTTCGACCGCGGTCGTGTCGCCGCTCGGTTGCGTACGCAGATGTTTCAGCGACTCGATCAACAGTCGCACTCGCTCGGGCATGTTCTCGTAGTCGAACGCCAATTTTGGCGCTTCGCGTTCGGACAGGTAGTTGATGCACACCTCGGCGGTGATCATGCCCATAGCTCTCACGTAGACGTCTGTGCACTCCAGATGCACGGACACCCCGGCGAGCAGAGACTTCCGGCACTGCTGCCGCGCGTCTTGCTTCAAACGATGCTCGCACGACCTCATGGATAGGATGATCAGCCGTGAAATGTACTCGTGCTGTTCCACGGGCGTGTGATTCAGGATACTGCTATCACCCCAGACGTCGACAAGCTTCAGCAGTAATCCCGGCAAAACGTCCTCGTCCTCCTTGTCCGTATCTCCGAAAGACGAGAGATAGGAGATCAAGTTTAAGAGCAGTTTCTCGTCCGTATAGTAGCGCATGAAAGGGATCTTGGACGTCAGCACGTACTTCCAGTGCGGCGCGGTCAGCACGTCTCCGAAGACAGGCAGCACACCGGACTCGCAGTGTTTCAAGAACAACGTGGCCGCGTGCTCGACAGCCGTGGCGTCCAATTCGCGGAGCACACTGCGCACCAGGTGGTGCGCCCCTGCGTGCGGACTCTGGCACCACGTCTTGAAAATGTCGACGAGCAAAGTCAGGTCGTAGCTCGGCTTCGAGGTGATCAGGATCCTGCTGATCAGCGACGAAAGTACCGCTGTTTTCGGCTTGACGTGCTGGATGTGCCAGCCCTCGTTGACCAAGTACATCGCGCGGCACACGTGGTAGCAGAGTACCCTGACGTAGACCTGCGGCGTGAACAGCCTCGGCGTGTCGAGCTGCGTCTTGTTGGCCACGCGACTCGGCAAGGACATCAGGATCTGCGTAACGCGCCGCCAGGCCGCGTCCAGCTCCACCTCCAGCGGGCGGGACTGGGCACCTCCAGCGCGACAGGTGTCCACGATCGCCGAGTAGATCGCGTCGCTCTTCAGCAGAGCCTGCAGTATCTCCGAAATCGCACGAGTCTTCCTCCCGTCCTCGGATTCGCTCAGAGCGACGCTCAAGAGTCTCAGGGACTCGGACAATATCGGCATCGTGGCGCCCTCGACGGCCGCTAACTGACTGATCAAAGGATCCAGCGAGTCGTCGTCCTGCTGTAACGGCCAGTCGCGATCGAACTTGTCGATCGTTGCCTCTAAAATTCTCCCGTACGTCACGACGTTCACACGCGCACCCTCATCGACGCTCATGTATCTCTCACGAGTAACGGTGTCCGGCAAGTGCGCCACGTACTCCGACAGGGCCGATCGTATTCGCTCCAAGTCGCCGCGGCTCTTAATGCGGCGCACGGCGCGTAATACTTCCAACAATGAGCCGGCATTAAACTCATCCGCCGCGGCGTTCTCTTCGGCCTTACCAGCTGCAAGGAAAGGCTCATCTTTGGCGGATTACATTAGCTTCTAATCGAGAAGGTGTAATTTTAGGGTTTCAAAAGTTCTCCCCGCTTAGAGATACATATGCATCATCGATCTCGAAAGGGAGGGCTCATTTCACAGGAGACTACATTCCTCGGAGGGGGGACAGTTCCGAGGTAACTCGACACCTTGGAAGAGAAAGGCCAATGTATATTCCTTCGATCTTCAATTATACGTGTCATAGAATCTTTTATAAAATATAGCAGATTTTATCTATATAATACTTATTAAATACTATTATATAATAGTGTTTAAATATTGAAGTAATACTTATTTAATAGTCAAGTATTAAATAATATTCCTTAAATACTCTCTCCAGCACTGATAATAACAGATTTTACATGTATATATAATACTTGTTAAATATTAACATAATAATATTTAAGCATTAAAAAATAATGCTTATTGAATAAAACAAAATGAAAATCAAATCAAAACTCGCTTTCTTTGTTGATAATAAAATAAAATAAGTATTAAATAATAATAACTAACTCCTTTTTATTTAATACTAATAATGATAATAATAGATTTTTATGAGTGTTAAGTTTTATAAAATAGAGGATCGGAACTTTATAGTTGTAGAAATATACAATTTTGGAAGCCGTAGAATTTATATGCAATGTGATAAATTCGCCTTGAGATTCAACTCAACCGTAAATTTCGTTCTTCCGACTTAATGATATTTAATTATTATAATGAACAAGTGTGATCAGTATAAAAATTTCCTTCCAAGGTGTCGGGCTGGTTGCATTAAAATAGCTCGGAAATCATATTGTCTTAATACAACAGGGCCTGCGTCACTTCGTTGTGCAGGATGAAACAGCGTCGATATTCTTTCAAGTTCGCCTTAATTTAAAAATGACAAGGGAACAATGGACCACGTTGTATTACGCAAGTCTGGTACATATGTGCGCGCGCATGTGTATGTGTGTATATTTATACATGACACGCATCAACTCATAACTATAACCAACGAAATATCATCAACTCACTGTGGTAGGAGAAATGAATTCTTTGCAATCGCCCACACACTCACCTGTATAATTAACGGTGTTGGAAGGCGCGTTACTCATTCCCATGAAGATGTTGGAATTGTTAGGGCTATTTACTCGTCCGTCGGTTAGCCTCATGGTTGGAGTATTCAAACCATCCAGATCCGACAAGAGATCCGTATTTGAGGGTACTAAAAAGCAACGATGCAAATTACATACGTTACATTGTACTTACATTGTTAACTTGTGTTTCCCGCTTCTACCATCATGGTTTAAATTTAATCGACGATTAACTCAACGGAATTGACCAATCGCATCGATCGGTTCAGCCATTGGCCAATGCGATTGGTAATCGTCGATTAAATTTAAACTATGACAGTAGAAACAGGTATTAATGCGTTACACTAATCGTTTAATACACGTACGAACTAATATACCAAAGTCACATCAATTCAATAGGTTATTGTTTATACGTATCGATATTCCGATATTCTAGCCTTGTTTACATCGATCATTTACAACTAGTAATTTTTTATTAAATTTATTTCGGTGAAACATATAAAGAATAGTGTATTAAATTGGTATATCTTTTCTTTTCGATGTGTACTGTATCAGCTTAATATGCTATCGTTTACATACGTTATCGAAATTAAGGTAATTTAATAGAAAATTACTGTTTGCTACACATATCAAACAATCGATGTAAACAAGCAATAAGATAATTTCGTGCGAATCATTAGTTGATACGCTTATTAAACGGTGTAAATAAAATCGACTTTAACAATTTTATTCTGAATTATTTTAATTTTAATGACGCGTGTAAACAATATAAGGCTGCTAAATACTCGCTATGGCTGTTCTTCTTTGATGACGTCAGAAACGAGGAAAATTATGCCAATTTACGTAACGGTACATGTGGAAATAAAAGAATATACGCACAAAGTAATACTCGTGATCGATTCAGCACACTTGTAAAAATGTCCGGACGTTTTCCTTTAACTCGAACAATTAATAAATAGCCGTAAATTAGTGTATGCAATTTACGTTTTTAATCTATTTTTCCTCATGATTTTCGTTAATTTTACATCATCAAAGGACAGCCAGAGTATCTAGGAGTCTTAAATTAATATGATATGTTTTCTTAATTGGTGTTATATCGCCAACTTAGTACGCTGTCGTTTAATGTATCGTTGAAATTGGGGTAATAGAAAATTACTATTCGTGCACGTATCAAATGATCCGTGTAAATAAGACTTTGTAACACGTTCACAATGACTGTTTAATACACGAATGAATTAGTAGCTCTACTAAATTATTTTCATTTCAGCGATGCGTGTAAACAATATACGATGCAAGAAATATGATAAAAAACGTATCGTAGTTTAATGCGCCATCGTTTACATGTAACGTCGAAATTGAGATAATTTAGTAGAAAATGACAGTGCAGTAATTCTCGGTAGTGCTATGATGTCACTGATGGTTCTCGAAGCAATTCAAACACGCTTCAGTTAATAAAATTGACTGCCACGCTGATTTTCATTTATTATTTTGTGTAAAAATAATTCAAGTGATTCGACAAAGAAAACTCATATTTCATGATGTTAAAGAGAACAATATAAAATTACATATATTATACTTTCATTAACCCCATTAATTATACAATTGACAGAGTTGCCATAGAAAATGAATTTTAAAATTCTCTGATTTTCTCATGTTCTCCAGACGACAGTGGAGAATTTTCCACAAGCAATATGTAATTTTAAACTTTACTATTTAGAAGCAAGAATTGTAGGAAAAATAGCTTACATTATTAGAAGCAACACAAACTTAAAAGTTTAATAACATAATATAATCCTGAATACAAATTCAGGCCAGGAAAAAATAAATGAGTATGTAAGAGGAAAAAAGAATACAGTCGAGAACACTTAAGAGAATTGTGAACGATGTTCAAAATTCCAGGTTTTTTTATATCCTCCCCGGCTTTTCCAAGTTTTCCCCGACATTTTAAATTTCCATTTTTCCGCAATTTTGTATTAAATAAGAAACTAGAGCAATCAATAGAAAATCGGAGATATTCAGACTTTTATTTGACGGACTCAAAATTGGTCAACAGTGCCGTAATTCAGCGAGTAAACCTCGAGCAAATCTTCAACAGCAACATCATTGAAACTAATACTCGAGTTATCGAGAAACAAAATATGATATATGAGTTTTAATAATGTCGCTATTGAATCAAGATTTACTCCACTGATTACGGCGCTATTGACTAATTGCCACATTTTGCATACATTTTTCCCGTGTAATTATATTCGATATATAACTCAATAAGACACCACCACGGCGTTCGATGTGTCGAGAATGCTGTGCAATTACTTTATGAGTATCGTCATACCTGTATTATTATTCGTTGTTTGATTATTGAGAGTCTGCGGCGACAGAGAATCGAACAGGTCGTTCGACGTTTTGGAATTTTGCGGAGTCGTGCCACTGCCGGTGAACGCCGTTTGCGTGTTGGAGTAGATCGTGTTCGCGACATTCGCGTTATTCGTCGTCGGGCTGTTCACGCCCGTCGGTATCGTCACGCCCATCAAGCTGATTTGCGATTGCGGCTGACTGGGAGGGTTCGATATGGTGATAGTGTTGAAGGCGGACGTAAAGTCCGCGAATTCGTCGTTATTGCCATCCTTCGACTTAGCATTCGCTGGGCTGTTGTTGAACGCGCTGGTGAAGTCCCCAAACTCCAGATTCGCGTTCTGCGGCTGAACGTAGGACTGGGTGCTCGCCCTCGGGTTGAAATCGTCGTCGTCCAACCTGCCGCTGTTGTCGCTCTGTGACTCGAAAATCTCGTTCAGTATGTCGTTTTTGGTCTTCTGCTGACTTATCGGCGACGACAGGTTGTTACTTGGTTGCGTCGATGTGCCGTTCTGCGAACCGAAGAATGTACTCGTTTCCAAATTTAAGATAACACATATGTCGTCATAATGTGTAACGTAGTAGTCGTAGGAATCTATAGATATCCAATTAAAAATATTTAACGAAGAAGGGGCCTACGTGGTTTATTTAGTGCAATTAGAAGAGCAAAATATTAAATAATATCTTTAATATCCGACAGGATCTTTAATGGTTCTTTCTTTATTAAATATTTTTATAGTCAAGGGGACTACACTTACATTGGATTGCTCTTTTCCGTAATTGGCCGCCGCTCCGAGGTCCACCTTTTTAATAGGTCTCGATGTCCGGACGGGGGACGAAGTCGCGGAAGGTATAGATATTTGAGTGGATTTACCAATTTGATGTATATTGTCCATCGTGTCTCTATATTCCCTTCCACCTTTCTTCGGACTAGTGTCGTTATCCGAATCCTCCCTCTCGCCGTCGTCACTGTAACGCGAAGACATTGAAGTTTAAATGGTAAACAATAGATACGGCGAATAAAAATGAAGATAAACATTCTGATAGCCGGGCACCTAACGACGCAGAATCAAAATGAAATTTTATAAAGATACAGGATATTCAATGACCCAATTAATGAATTGAAAGTTGAAGTATAGATATTCATTACTGAAACGTTGAAAAGTATTAAAAATCTCTAAATTATTTCAAGAATAAAAACTCTAAAAAATATGAGTAACGCAACAACCTAAAATGTTTGTTCCGATTGCTAGACATCCAATATCGGAGCTGTCGATTGCTGTCCTAATAAAATCATTTATCGACTATTTATAATGATTCTATGGAAATAATTGTAATAATTTATTTATGAAGATTTTAATATACTATATATTTGATATAAAGTAATTAGTATAACTTTCTCTATAACTTTTTCGAATTAACTTACAATTGATTTGAACAACTGTCAGTGACGCATAGTTGACATAATTTGGTTGTAACACACAAGTGTATATTTTAACTGATATATAAAAAACCGTTGCACCAAATTAAAGTTAACACTATGATAGAAAATATTTTAAATTATTAATGTAAAGTTTCCGTGTGAGTGGATGTACCCGGATATAAGAGCATGCCTAGCGATCGGTACTTCCATTTTACGAGATAAAAGAATGAAGGAACTGCATCTGCGTATACCTGTTGTTCGTGTCCTCGAATCCCTTCCCACGAGTGTCTCTGTCCCAGTCATTGTACGCTTCCACGCTAGACTTGTTCCACTTGGGACTGTCCATCCACCTGTCGCCCCCTCCGAATCTCATTCCCATTGCTTCGCTCGACAAGCCGACGTACTTGTCTTTATTTTTCTTAGCTTTCTTCCTCTCTTCCCGTAGCTTATCATCATCTTGAATAAAATCGATCAATTCTCTGACTTTGTGCCTGATGTTTATACCTTGGTCCTTGCCGAATTCATCGATGAAGGTGTAATTCTCTAAGGATCTTAGATCGTAAATGTGCTCGCGCGACGAAGTGACCACCCGTTCCGAACCATTGCGCACCAGATAATTAAGAAGGAGCAATGACTATAAAGAAACGTGACGTCAAACATCACTGCTTGAGCGGTTAATTTCAAAAGAACGACAGTGCAACTCATATATAGTATAGTTACAAAGGCACCAACATACCTTGTATGTTCGTCGCCAATTTCGTTTGTTCTCTTGCAACATCCTCTTCCAGAGCATGGACATCACCTCTGGAAATTGCTCGTACGTGAATGTGGCCTGAGCCAATTCTTGCATCATTGCCCCTATGAAGTATGTTTCATAAAGTATTCACTTGCCAATCATCTTGATTTGATTATTATATGAAAACTATCTAAAGGAATTGATTTATGTGGAAGATCTTCCAATTTTTATGTATAAATGAAAATTATACAGAAACTTGATACACTATTAATTAACATTAATCGTACCTGTAGGACCCCATGCATCATCATTAGTTGCTTCCCGAACCTTGGCTTCTGTTTCTGTATAGTTCATCACCACATTGGTCCTGCAAAGTTAAAATGAATAAATGAACATCTATAAGGGATTTTCAATCGAATCGGTAAGCTTACTTAATAAGACATATTTAATCAAATTAATTATATAAATTGAACACTTATAAGATTGTATTTATAATACATTTTATAAAATTTACAGCTTGCAACTTATCAAGGATCATATTAATAAGCTGTCACTTGAAACTTATCTCATGTAAAAAATACTCAAATTTGAACAGACTTAGATCTGAGTCCTTCACTTGAATCACATGACACACATCATATCAGTAATAATGATTTCACAGAAAAGTACACATCTGACTCCAAATTCAAACATTCAAATCTTCATATCTCATTTGAGACGAAAGTTTCAGCTGATAACTGCTAATAGAGGCCTAAAAGACGTCAGAAGTATAGAATCGATGTAAACCCGGCAATTAATCCGGCCGTTGTAAAATTCAACCCACGACAGCACGGGAGACAGTTTTATCATCTCGCGGTGTGCGTCGGATCTCAAGGTCGCGCTATAAAATTATCCACGCCGTTCCAGTTTTACGAGTCCCTCTCCCTCCTCCCTCTCACGCTCGCCACGACCACGGAACCTGCTCTCGCATCGGCAACGACTGCATATCCTCGCGTGCACAAGTACAAACAACACGATCGGCCAGATTTTCCCCGTCGCATCCTTCAACCGAACCTCTTCGTTCCTGCCCACGATGAGAACGTTCGGTCAGAGAGTCAAGGCGTCGGCGAAACTCAACGTATTCAGGCGGAAGCGACACACGTCGAAAGGTGATCCCCGATCCGGCGCGCGATACGCGGCGAAACGTGCCCGGGTCCGGGGAAAAAGGGCCGTTACGAGGTTATCTCGTCGCCCGCTCACGGTCAGGTCGAAGTATACGCGCTCGGGATCAACTTACGCCTTATCCATCAGCTCCCGCACTTTCCACATGTTCATCATCGTGCTTGTCCCCCCACGGATAGTGGTTCTCTCTCTTCCTTTCTCTCTTCGACGCGGTAGTCCTCGTGTGAACGACGGAACACTATCGGCAGCAGCACGTCGCTGAAAAACGGTAGCCAGATGTTTTTCCGAGCATCTGATGATATCGTGCGACGGACGGACGGACGGACGAGCGAAACGTCACGTCAGGCGGTAGCCATGTTATCCCTTCCACGTTTGCACACACCGTTGCAGGTGTCTCCTGTTTTTGCCAACGGTGCCGCACGGTGCGCGTCGGGTAACATCGAATTCACCCTGACCTCGAAGAAGTTGCTTCCTAGGAACTCCAGGTGACGACACTTTCGTTCCTAGAAAACGGCCCCTCCCTTTGAACACCGGGACCCGGTGAATTATCTAAATTTTCTTTTATCGATAAAGTGTCTCCAAAAGTGGCTTGGGAACCACCTGATTGGCTAATGTCCGTTCCTACCATCGTGGTTGAAATCTAATCGACGATTAACTAACGGAATTGACCAATCGCAGTGAACGGTTGATTGTCAATGCGATTTGCAATTCCGTTGAATTAATCTCGTCGATTAAATTTAAACCAAAATAGAAACAGGCATAAGAAGCCACATTTAATAAGAATTTAGAATACAGGCTTAGATCTCGGACAGGTTGGCCGGATATCAAAGTTACTATAAATCACTAGAAATTCTAGTACTTTTTAGGTACCAACAAAATGCTGAAGGTGCGTTCCCTTTTTATTGGCAATGCGATCGTCGGAATAGTGCACAATCACTGCTGTTCCGAAATTATTTTGGTGTCGCCAGCAACACTGTGACGTCGTATTTCGAAACGATATTGCAATAGTCACAATGGATCAGGGATGGGTAAAATCATCGATGTTTGAGAAACCTAGTTATTCGTGAGTCGCGAGGTTGCTCGCGATTCCTACGTTTGGTATCACTGCCGAGTCGGATTCAATATGTGGGAGCGCGTTTAAATTGCCGCAAAGCGAGCCGCAGCCGCTGCGAAATCGACAATGGCAGATTTCAATGATGGAGTGGATGGCAAATTGGCATCCCGAATGCGTAAGGTGAACCCTGAACAATTCCACACCCTAGTGAAGATGCATCTATCCTTCGAATTGGATCTCCACACAGAGGAGTGAGTCTCCACAGCGCGACGTTACGTCCTGTCTCCTTTGTACCGGCACTTTGTCCGCGCGTCGTCCTTTTAACGCGGTTTTAACATACTGTCGACACGGCGTCCTCCTTGATTCAGTCTCTATTTACTTCTCATTGTCTCTCATCACACAATCGTACTTGTTTCATATTTCATTGTTCGTCTTTTCGTTACAGCAACGATGCCATCACTGAAAAAGCAAGACTGAAAAAGTGGGGTCTTCCGAGTTTCACCAAGAAATCCAAGTCCTTAGTCAGTCTGGAGAAGGGTACGGAAGGTGTTACTTTATCCGAGGACGGTATAAATCACGTGATGCAATTGATAAATTATTTGTCTATGGAAGAAAGTGAGTAAAAGTATGGATCGAAGGATTTAGAAGGATCTGAATTGAACTTCCGTTTCTTCGCATACAGATATTATACAAGAAGGCATATTTCGACGTACTGGGAAGTTAACGAGGCAGCAGGACTTGAAAATTGCTATGTCTCAGAGCTTATCCCTGGATCTGGATGATGGACGATTCAGTGTGCATGATTGTGCATCAGTGCTGAAAGGATTTCTGGCGGAGCTGTCGGAACCACTTCTGACAGATCTGCATTATCCGGCACATTGTCAGATAGCTGGTAAAAAATAAGAACATACTTGTATAATGTAATTTATAAATATATAAGTATGAAATATTTTCAATATGTCAACGTAAGTATGTAGAATATACTTCATACATACTTATACAGATTGTTAATAATATATTCATCAACAACTTGTAAATTATCCACAGAATTATGCAGTCTCGATGCAAAGACGAATGATGGGAGACTGTTGAGATCTTTGCAGTTGCTTCTTCTGCTTCTGCCATCTATAAACAGAATCCTGTTAAAGGCCATCCTCACTTTGCTGAACAAAACCGCAAGTTACGAGCACAGTAACAAGATGAACAGCGATACACTGGCCACTCTCTTCACACCGCACTTGCTGTGTCCGCGTAAATTGTCACCGGAAGCCCTGCACATCAACTCGCAGAATCTCTCGTGCCTGGTGGCGTTCATGATCAGAAAGGGTATGGAGTTGTTTGAAATTCCGCCGAAATTGGCGACGGACATAAGAGCGTACTGGATGGAGCAAGAGAGAAAACTCTTGAGCCCTAAGAAGACCGACGTAAGTTCGCGATCGAGAATCGCCGAAATTAATCCTCACTTGTGGTCATTCCAGTGATGTGGAAACTGTGGTTGCAGCTGAACGAGTCGATACCAGACACCACTTCGACGGCTCACACTGTGTTCAGCTTCGTTGATCGTAAGTTAACGGCGAAAGCGAATTCTACGCAGGACACACAGGCGGCATTAGCCCAACTCTACGCTCACATACAAGCCATGCCAGAGTCAGCGAAAAAGCGGAGACTCGTGAAACAATTTAATAAGGAAAACGGCCAGGGTACACCCAGGCATGCAAAGCATTGCAAGACTAAGAGTCTCGGGGATTCCATAAAGAAGCACATCTTTCACAATAGGATTTTGGGTCATAAGAAGTTCGTCGATATCAATGTCAGATGTAATATCTCCCGATCGAGCAGTGAAGAGAATATATTATCAATGGTGAGATTTATAAGATTCTCTTTATTTATCTCCATAGTTTTCTATGAAATAGTCAACAAAAATATGTACACAAACATATGTATATTTTTTAAAATATTCTAAATTTTATTAACACGTTGACTGCCGTGTTGATTTCCATTGTACTGAGATTGAATTACCAGAGTATGATAATTGATATAATTTGAGATGCATGTATTTTTTGCTTCTTTTCAGTAGTTCTCTATTGACTAATTTCTCAATTGTAATTAATTTATATTACAATTGTATTAAAATATATATATAATATTTTTTATCTCATATATTTTATTATCTCACACACACACACACACACACAAAATTACATAATTACATATAATTATACAGTTGAGAAATAGTAGTATCATAATCACCAATGACTGTCACGGCATTCAACGTGTTAACGATACTAACTTCCGATACGAAGAACTGCATGAATCTTCTGATCTTCGCTTGTCCACTGTACGAAAATGTCATTGCATGTTTAATTATTTGTGTGTATGTGTCTTTAACAACAGCACGTTGACCGTTCTTGTCTAATATTCTTGTTCGCATGTATTGCACAGAAACTGGAAAACTCATTGCTTCCGGCGAGAACGCTTCTCAGCAAGTCGAACGACGAGCTTAGTGTGGAGAACTGTGATATTAAGACTAATAACGATCCCCTGCGTGCCAAACATACGAGTAGCAATATAAGTAGCTGTAAAACCTCCGACACTCTGAATTGTAAAGCAAAGAGGAAATTGTGCGATCGGTCCGTCAGCGGACATGAAAAGTCGGACGAGGGAGACGACCTCGGGGAAATCGCGGAACAGAGCTCGAAGGCATCGCAGGGAGCGTCTCTTGATCTCGACGGTGACCGGTTTAGCTCACTGAAGGCGCCGGTGGAGCTCAACTCGAGTACGAGTCTGCAGGAGATCGACACGATGAGTGCGCCCGACGAACGATCCCCTTGCGATATCGCGCATGCGGTGACTAGTCGCGACGATAGTCCGCACGAGGCCGGCAAATTGACGCGGCAACTTAGCGAGCCTGCCGATATGTACTCCTCTCATGGTGTCGTTCACCATTGCGACCGCTCGTCGACGACGAGCGGCGGTGAATTGGCCCGACCGAACTCGGAGCCTGCGCTGCCGTTCGTCGTCACGCAATCGGACGCACAGGACGACGCGTCCTCCCCTTCGGAGACTCGTACGCCGAGCGTGGAAGCGTCGAGCGTCGCCCCGAACGTCGAGCCGCGTACGGAGAGTGCATGCGCGCATTTGTCGCCGATCGTGAGAAACCGATTCAGGAACGTGTACGCCGTCCACACGTCGACACCGTCGAGTCTGCTGCGCCGCAGTTTGGCTACTAACGACTACATGTTAACACCTATTACTAACAACGACGACCGAAGCATGAGTCCGATCACGCAGAGCGCGACGAAGATGTCGAAGGCGATGCAGGTATGTGAGGTCTATGTTGTCGGACGTGGTGGAATTCGGGGATTCGATGATACGTCACTTGCGACGTCGTTACCGTTACGAATTTTATTTAGTAATGGTTTGATGTAACGGTGCTTTTTTTTCTTGTTGGTAACAGTAACGCAATTACATGCTTTTGGATCACTGTAACTAACATAATCGTCCCATTTTGCATGTAGCGTGCGTATGTAAAGTGTAAACTCCTTCGCGCTCTCATTATTTATATATAGAGCTGTCCTTTGTGAACTTTTGACAATTTGCCGTTGGTGAAAAAATCTCGAGGGAGATCACTCAGTCTTCAACATATCTTTGTCTTCAACATATCTAAGCTTCAAATCAAAATTCTGTTGAAATTTATTTAAAATGGGTTGAAGAAAATTATTCTGTTATCCGTTCGATCATCCGAAGCTTAGAAATCCCGCTTTCTCGACGTTTGTACCTCTAAAACCGTTTACACCTCGACATTTCCGTTAATGAAAAATTATCAAATTTTCATAAAGAAAATTAAAATCTCAAATAAAAAGTAAAAATGAAAATGTAAAGTAAACAGCGAGAATAGTTTATACCGTGTATGTATAGAATAAATACCAGCGAATATTAAAAGAAGGTCTGCGAAACTTGATGAGAAAGAAATTCTCATTCAAAATTGAAAATTCAATCAAAATTCACAGAAACTGTGACTGATTTGTTATTTCTTGAGCAATAACAGTAACGAATTACTTTTTTAAGATGAGTAACGGTAATGACAACGAGTTACTTTTAACACGTTCATTGTACCAGAATTTACTTGGAGAATTCTACTCATAGATCACTTTTTTTTCTAATTAATTGTACAATTTAAAAAATTAATTGTACAAAATGTAATTGTGTAAAACAGATTTTCTTTGATGCAAACATAGGGAAAAAATGTTTACTTTCACATATGCGATAACGAATGTGTTAAAAAGTAACTTCCCGAACTTCCCTTATTCAGCTTCATCGAAATCTGACCAAACCAACTCTATCTCACTCACCCCGATCGATCCGTTGCAGGAGAGCATGATGACTCCGCGCTCTAGGAAACCAGTGATGATAGTTTCAACGTCGAACCTCTGCAACCTCGTGACCAACAGTTGCAACCAACAATGCAACGTGGCCAACGGCGCCTTGCGCGGATCGAATTTGGGCATGCTCGGTGCAACGAACTACACTTCCATCCTGGAGGAATCTCAGACGTGCAACAACAGCGCGGACCACGTACCACCGTGTCACGTTGCGAAGGAGGACGCTCATGGAGGCCGCGATGCGGACGGCAACGACACGCCCGAGAGGCACAGCTGCGACAACTTCTCCGTCGCCAAATGCTGCACTACGACAACGCAGCAAAGCTCCGTGTCGATAACGAGCACGTTTCGGGAGTACCTGCTGTCGAGGAGCGTCCTGACGGCCAGCCCGGTCGACCTGAGCTTCACGTCGCGCACGGGCGACTTCGAACAGTCCGAATCCGACTTGAACATCCTGAACGACGATGACACGCTTTCCGACAGCCTGCTGCACTGCCTGGACGGTAATCAGCCGGACACTTCCGACACATCCGGCATAGCGTCCGGCAGCACAAACAGCGCCAACAACTCCACCGAGAAGTTCTCGGAGGAGTTCTCTTCCTCGCCGCGAAAACGAGGCACCAGTCTGCAACGAAACGACTCCAAGAGGTCCGCGAGAGAGCACAAAGATGCGAAAGGGCACGAGCACTTAAAGCACAGACATCCGCCGAACGAGTCGGTGAATCCATTGAGAATGAAGGACAGTTTCCAGGAGACGTCTTTTTAGTAGTCGCTCGACATTCCTCGAGGGCTCTCGATTGTGTTCATCGCGCACCGGTGAACCAATCCGGCGGTAGCCTTTGTTGACATTAATCGTATATATCGTCGCTGTAATTGAATACTGAGATATCTTTAGGGAGCTAAATCGTCCGCGCGACATTATTCATACTCTGTGCTAATCTCATCGACATTAGTTTTTATTCCATCGATAAAAGAATACACACCGCCGCGTAAAAGTAGTCTGATTTACGATCTAATTTACATTCCGTCGCATTTGTTGCCTTGGTTGATTTTAAGAATGTCTCGGTATCTTTTGTGCATTATGTATTATACAGGAAGTTAGTTTGTGCGAATGATCAAACTATTGAGTCTCACTCAAGATCTCGTTGTTTAAAGATATCTCGATATCGGAGCAACGATATATCGTTGGGTACAAATAAGTCGCTATATTTTTTTACGCTGTAACGAGAGACAAAAAGTTACGATTCGTTGGAATTCACCGATGTATGACGTAACGTAAGTTATATCGAACGCGAAAGTTTAATGGGGGAAGGAGGGGGGGGTTCGACAGTTGAATTATTTATTCTACTTACGAGAAACGTGTCGTTATATAATATATGCATACATGATATATAAGATATTTATGCTAAAGAATTCTCTTTCTTTTTCGTGACACTCTTGATAAAGGCATTTGCGAAAGCTGTGTACTGAGTACTGAGACGCAATTAAGTATCTTTCTAATTACATATCTTTTTTTCTTTCTAGTTTTCGAATCTACTAAATTGCATAATATATAATTTTATATCTCGATATGGAACGTAATTTAATGATTTTTGTGCACCCCAAGTTTACAATGCGCACAAAGTTTGTTAAAGTATTTATAAATAAAATTAAGTTTATATATGACGAATCGTAATACGATATATTCATCCTATAGTGGCGGTTGTACATGTGACTGTAAATATCTTAAAATTTATTAAAAACTGATGTACCACTAGATTGATATTCACATTTAGATATATTATTTTTATTTTTACATAAATATATATATATATAAGTGAGAGTACGTGCGTGTACAAATTATCCTGAATTTTTCGACGACTTTAATATGAACTAAAAGTAGCCGAAAAAGAAAAAAGAAACACGCTTTCTTTCTGTTGAAAAGGAAAGTAACGCATACATACACGCTATTATAAACACAATGTTATTATATTATTTCATACAACACATTTATATTGATTCATTGTGAACTATATTATTCTTATTCGGTTATCTCGTATCTTCTTCTTGTATTCCTTCTTTCTACAGTTAAATGTATAAAAGTTGCAGCACCTTCATTTCGACGAGTTGCGCAACAAATGCCGTGTTTCATCAAGGTAAAAGCGTCGCAATCTTTAAGCATTCGACTGTGTACACACAGATCTTACGTACAATGATCATCGATCCACGAAAGATGCATCATTAAATGGAAAGTGGGGTACAGCGAACTTTGTAATCATCGGTGTCGCACAAAGGTAGATTAGATAGGGGAGAAGCAGATACATTCGTAGGTCAGAACATATCGTCGTGATTCAAGTCCGGCATGTACGAAAGACCGCGCTCTTTCAGAGCTTTGTTCCTCAGTCGTTTCTGATCTTGCTTCAATTCTTGCTCGCGTCTCTGGGCGTCCAGTATGTCGTCCACTGTCACTTGCGTCAGAGGCAAAACCTTTTCTTTTTCTCTATCCTTTATAATAGAGATGTTTATTTCAGTACCTTGATATTTTATTTTCAATACTTACTAATATAGGGCAGAGTTGGCAAAACCGTGAATGAAGACATTTAAGGCATTATTATAAGGCATTTTTTTAGAATGTTTATATCATACAGAGAACAGTACTATCTGTTAAAGTTGTGGTTATCTTGTCCATTGCTCGTTTTTATTCTAATATATATTCATCAGTAGTTTGCACTTATTCAATAATTTCAGGGAAAAAAAGATAAAGTACAATTTAAGTAACTAGTATATATTAAGCAACTCTTTCCTATATATTTAAATGTGACATGTATACTTACTATTTCTCCCAAAAGAACAACATTTTCACCTCTCACTATAAATATACCTCTTGGAATATCACCGTACTCTTTGCCAACATGAATCCTTTCGATGGTACGGTGTAATACGATATTGGCAAATTGGTCCACACTTCTGAGATAACCGATCAGTGTTCTGCCATCTCTGAGTAAAACCATCAGTTTTTCTATGGATAAGAAGTAAGTGTAAGATGACTGAAAAATGCATTTAATCATTTCATTAGACTTTTGTATTGAGTAATTATTAAAACAGTTGTTACGAATACGAAGCGTTTCAGTAATAAGAAATTTACACATGTATGATCGAAGATTATTATTCCTAAACTTCTAAACTTGTTTCTAAACTGTTTTAAATTTAAATTTCTAGGAAACAGGAATTATATTATTTAAGATTACGAGTTAATCTGACGAACTTGATTTTTCTTCGTAATATGTTATACTCGTTAACCCTTAAATATAAGAATTTTTTTTTATTACTGAATTATTTTTTTTTTTAGGTTCATAGGTAGTCCCAGAAAATGAGAAAAATATTTAAAAAAATCTGAGGCATATGTTGAGCATTGCTTTTGTGCCTTTTGGATTGTATGTTTCGTTCTAAGGAAGAATTTGGTCTTCCACGTTTAGATGTGCCTTTGATCTCGACAAACAGGAAATATAAATATGTTGCAAATTTGCAACACTATGCATTTAAGGGTTAAAGAAAACGAAGTGAAATTTATATGATTCGAAAATTAGCTCTTTGACTACTAGATCATAGGACAATGTGAACTAAAAGTTTTCATCTGATATGCAATTTAATGAGAACTCACGTTTGTACTACAACTTTGTGTTGATTTGACAGATAATCTGAATAATTTGTAATATTTTTTTAGAACTTCAAGAGACTCTGTTGAATATTTCAAGACTGTATTTCTGTATTTCTGAGCATCGTATCCCGATACGAATATTAGGATACTTCATTTGCAGCGAAAATATTATAACGATTACAACAATTAGGCCGGCGTATGAGTTTTATATATATATATCTATAGTCGATTTATGCACAAGATAATCGTCAAACTAGAACACATACTGTCGAGTTCCTCGAGCAACGACGCTGTTCCTGGCACGATATTCATTTCGCGATCGTTGATCTGACAATTCAATCACTTATTAGAAATTGCCGATATTATAAATTTTTTCGATGACGATATCTGCAGCTCAAGTAAATTTCACTTGTTGACTCCACGAAATCGCTCTCTGCTTCTCGGCTTCCATAGCCGCGCTTCGACATCGTCGATGACGATATCTGTCGTAAGTCCCGCGAGATCCGCATCGACCGACGCACTGCATAACCGATCATCAGAAAGCATAGACGGGCAGCGATCTGCAATTATCGACGAAAAAATCATTTCAGAGGGTCAATTATCAAAATTATTTTCACTCACGTAAATTGATGAAAAGTTAACGTTTTCTAACGTCAAAGTATTTGTAAATGTTGATTTTCCACGAGTTCACAGGAACGAGTACAGGACAAGATTCACAATCATTTCCCAGATAAGAATAATAATTTTAAAAGATTAGAAGGTCAGGAGATTGTAAATCTCTTCCCAGATAACAGAGCGACGTCAGGAGACGTCATATTGACATTGGAGACCTCATATTGCCGTCAATAAGATGTCATCCGATATAAACTCGTAAAACAAGAAAACTTGTTATCTCGAAAATATTTAAAAAAGTTCATTTTTCATGAGTTCATGTTAGAGGAAGAGATTCATGTGATCATCCTCTGGATAAAAATAATAATGAAATTTCTAAAAATAAGAGAGTCGATTATGAATTTCTTAATCTGACGTAAATTCGTAAAAAGTGAAAATTTTTCATTTCGAAAACATAAAAAATATTTTCTATTTTCACGAGTTCACGCTGGAAAAGATTCGCGATCGACGCCACGAACGTCGCGGCCGCGGTTCCTAGAGAGCGAGTTCTCCCATTGGATGCACTGCTGCGCTTTCAAACTTGTGCTAACCAGTGTTTTGCTCTCTCATTGTACCTACACACACAGACACTGGTACATTCTACCTATTATGTAACACGTGCACTTTGCACGTGTTACAACGATAGACGAAGTGTCTCAGCATGTATAATAGAGGGAAGAAACGATGGTTAGCGCTAGTTTGAAATCGCAGCATCCGGTTGGACGTCAGATCGTTGCTACGTCGGCCTCGGATACGCGCGAATCGAATACCTGTGAATCGTTCCTAACTGGCAGCAGCCAGCGCCACTTGGCGCATTCGCGCTGACTGGTCGAACTAAAATATTGAATCGCCTTTCGTGTGCTTGTTGGTGATGCTCTGGCACACCTCTGCTGGAACGATGCGCGTATTTTCGTACGACATATCGAAGGAGATGTCCGCGTAGTGATCGCTTCGTGGAGACGCGCGAAGGGGTTCGCAGTTCGATAAATCCGCTTGAGAAGTCGATCAGTCAACGAGGTCCGTCGTTCGCCATGGACAGGAGAAAAATGTCGTGAGTAGGAAATCTGTCCGCAACTACGAAGACGCCCAGTCGGCGCGCCAGCGCTTTTATCTGCTCGTGCATCTTATCGGCTTCCCTTTGCTGAGTTCTCGTTTTCCTGAGAACGCTCGATGCGTCAGTCGTCGCCGATAAGCTCAGTTTCTCTCTCACGGGAATGCGACGCACCTAGGATTAACTGACTTTCGATGGCAATGGAGCCAGAAAGACTATCGTAACTTCTCCTTTTTTTTACCTCGTCCTACCGGTCGTCAGCCGCGCGCAACGCGGACATTGTTCGTTTAAAGAAACAACATTCGTTGCCCGGGGCGTAAACACGAGCTTGACTCGATGAGAAAACGTCGCGGTGAGGCCGTGCGAACGTTAACCAAGTCTTCGCAGACGTTTCAATCCGACGGGCGTCGTGTGTAAAGTGAGACAGCTTGCTGTAATCCTATAGGTTATCGTGATCTGTCTCACTTTACACTCCATCATTTTTTCACTCTCGAACCTCGGTATTCGAGTCTTATTTATCTATGTAATCGGCTTGTAACTGGGAAATTTATGAGGTTTCCTATCTGCATTCGGAAGAAGACAAAGATGAATTGTTCACAAAGAGATTACCTGTCAAGAGAAGAAGAGTGGTTTTTAATTGCTCGGAAGTGGGTTCAGAGTGACCGATATATTCTCTTCTCTCCTCTTCACGAAATATTAAATGTACAAATGAATGCACCAGAAGTGAATCGGTAGATTTTGAAAAACAAATTAATCAGGAAATATGACAAGTTGCCAGCATGCTGCTTAGCCTAATACGACTGACAATGATTCGGCATTCATTTTGCTGTTCTTTCCTTACAGTACTGCAGGGGATTCCCTTTACCAAATTTTGGAAATCCCAAAAACTGCCACTTCTGAGGAGATCAAGAAGACATATAGAAAATTGGCGTTGAAGTATCATCCTGACAAGAATCCCAACAATCCTGAGGCAGCTGAAAAGGTAGTCCTGATTTCTCATTAGGGTGTATCCGAGTGTGTAATATCTTGTAGTATGTGGTTAATACTTTCAGAAATATATCTTATAATCATGTTGTATGTTCACAGTTTAAAGAAATAAACAGGGCACATGCGATACTCACGGATCTAACAAAGCGTAACATATATGACAATTATGGATCTCTTGGTTTGTATGTTGCGGAACAGTTTGGAGAAGAAAACGTTAATGCTTACTTTGTTGTCACTTCTGGATGGTGTAAGGTAAGAGTATCGATTGATTTAATTCTTGTTATTCAGTCCATATCTTATCCGAGAAAATGAATTGAGATAAAATGCCTTATCATAGATACAATTCTTTCAATACAATTGAATTATGATACTCAATACAATTATTATAATTCCATTGGAATACGAATTTCATATCATCGATAGTACTTAACCGTATATTATGCGGTGATCTAATATCATGTTTTATTTGTTCTTCCAGGCGCTGTTCCTGTTTTGTGGACTAATCACCGCTTGTTACTGTTGTTGCTGTTGTTGTTGCTGTTGCAATTTCTGTTGCGGTAAATGTAAACCGACTCCCCCGGAGGATAGCGGCGCATACCATAATTTACAGGTAAAATACGTTCATATAAGTCTCATTACTGCTCAATGATAAGTTTTATAGAAGATTTAGTACTGAGTAAGTGTAAGAAAAGAAAGTGTGTAACAAACGTACAGCAGCAATGATTTCATTGGCGCAAATATGTGCAAATATCTACCGACAATGGGAAGATTCTCTCATTTACAAATGATCACACCAAACAAACCGAAAAATTGTCGGTAGTGTTTCTTCCTTCGAGTTTTCATTGTCCTCTTATATGAACATGTCGTTGATCTTGATAATTCTGATTACAATTTGGGTCTATTAAAAAAGAAAACACGTGCATTTCTATCAGCAGAAGTAAATTTTGGCTCCGAGAAATAATATCTCTTGTCGATGGTATTCTCTCTGTGAATGGAAGGCATCTGATATGATTCCTCGTGAATAGTGCAGGAGGTGTTCATGTTCGCATTCATTCCATGTACATCCTAATATTACTTCCCTTCATACATCTTTGTTCAACAAGTTTTGTTGTGCTATATATATATATATATATATACTGACAATTTAACGAGAGAGATAGCATAACGAGATTACCGCTTTCGTTTATATATCTTCACAATCTACTCGAACAATCCAAACAGTGAACTTATGTGTGCCATCATACGATGCACGTTATGTGTGATATCAAGAACGCGAATTTTATCTAGCCAATGTAATATATTGCTCATATAATGCATGACTTACGGCGCATGATGAGACGATCAATTATTTCTATGTTAATACTTCGACGGCCGCACGCTTATTTCGAGGAAATTTTCGGTCGTCGCCGGCGGATTTCGAGGGCTCGCTTAGACGATATCTAAAGAGACCAACACCTTCCTTGTACATACAAAAATTCATATATTTAGCTTTGTATGTCTCTTATAACATTATAATTATGATTGTGCAAATTGTTTTCGTTGGAAAATGTTTCTTTATAAGGTGACAGCTGCTGGCGGAATGAAGTCATTTATACTTGTCAGCAGCCGTCAAAATGTTAATTTATTCAGTATGACTGTAAAAAACGAAAGGAAACGGCTAAGTCTGCTGTAGATTCTATTCCTTATTCACAATCATTTACTTCCTGTTGTGATCTAGTCTTTAGCTAAACATCCAGCTGAATTACTCTCTAAATTTCTTGGGGTGAAATTTCACTCGAAACAAAAAATAAATAAAGTCGGGTCACTCAGATTCGAGTGATTGTTCACTCGTACAAAGTGAATTCTCCACTCTGAATCAGAATGGAAATTTTCACTCGAAACTGAAGAACGAATCAGATGTATTTTATCGTCACGGAAACAAATTCACTCTGATCGTTTGAAACATTCACTCGTATGGAATTGGAATCCACTCTCTAAACTTGAGTGAAACATTAGTCTCTTGTGATTTCGATTAGCAGTATTTTCACTGTCGTTTCGAGTGAAATTACTGCCCCTTTTCATTTATTTTGAATGATATTTCACTCCAAGAAATGCAGAGAGTATAAAAGAATCGAAATATAGGTCTGAATTCTCTTTTACACTTATACACAAATATCCGACATACACACGCACACACACATACAGTTGGAAAACGTATCTGCGGGGAAAGAGCATCTTGATAGATATCTAATTGCGAAGACGAGCGATTTGAGGAGTTCGTGTGGCTTAAGTTTGATCAATATACGCATAAAAGTTTGTATTCATCTACGGAATTGCAAGTATTATTTGTTACGTCTTCTTATTCGAGGCACCATAGATGCTTAGTATTATATTCTTTGCACAGCTCGCTGTTCTTTTTAACTGGGGAAGTGTGACCCGACTTCCGCATAGATATATCTCTACACGTTAATTGTTTCACAAATTTCACCGTCGTATCACCGAAATAAGACGTCGCTTTCATCGTGTAGATAGTCTCGAAATTTCGGCACTTTCCTGTACAAAGAAAAAAGAAAAAAAGTTCACTTCTCATAGAATACACACACACGGCCCTAATTTTGTCCACTCTACGTTCTTCTTTTTGTATATTTCTTTTTTCTATACCTCTTCCCGCCTCCCCCATTCCCGTTTCAGACGGAATTGCCGATCCGTTTGATGAGTTCTCATAGATATCGCTATGTCTTTTATCCATGCGACAATTCGCATGGAAAGAAAAAAAAGAAATTGGGAAAGAAATGCATGAATTCTTATTGTCACACGCATGCTAAGTTATGTCTCGTTTTTTTTTTTATAGAAAAGCGTACGTATAGTTTAGCTATTTTGTTTATGTTATTATTGTATTATAGCGGAACCTGAATCCAGAGGCTGATGTTGTGACAAATCAACCGCGAGGTTTGGGCAAGGTAAGTCATTATAACGCTTGACATTTCTGTTTTCTTTTCTTCTACTTTGCTATGATCGATCTTGAACATTGGTGCCCTTTTGCTTCACGATTCTCTCCCGATATCAGCGGTGGAATGGTTTCGCACAGATCACACACTATGTTTTCTCACAATTACACTCCATTGTAACAATCGAACATGCACATACACACACACACTATTAACCTTTGAAATATGTGAACGAAAATTATTGTGACGCTCATATACTCTCGCCAATAATTGACATACCTGTAACCACTATAAATAGCTACTTGTTCGTGCATTCATACACACATAACCCATCCAAGCATACACACCGTCACGTTAATCTTACAGCACACGTAGAACGATAGTTCGCACCATTTTCCGCAACGTATCTGTAAAAATGTCGTCAATCATCTCTTCGCCGTGTAATATATCTCTTCTACCTCTCGCGGAAAGAGAGAGCTGTGGAGTTGAGCTCGTTCTCGCTCGACGACGCATTGATATTTCGTATATTCATCTTTCGTTTCATTCAGATAATGCATCATCCAAAGAAAAAGACCGAAAACAAAATTGTATCATGCACCATTCACAGAAAAATCAAGAGGGAAATCTTCCTTAATGGGAACAGATTTATCGGCGGTGTGTGTATTTTGGTTGAACCAAGCTACACGTTTGTTAGAAGAATTTAATACACCAAGATAATTCTCAGAGCTCGAAATCAAAAAGCTTCTAAGGGATATATGTATGCGCAACGATGTTGCCTCTATTCACCTCGCGCGCTTTGTCCACATTTCTGCTATTCCAAAATCAAATTCTGCTGGTACGAAAGTATTCGACACGAGCGCATTTGCAGCTCATCATAAATGTAAGATACAGTCAATGTTACTTATGTGACACTAGTGTGTGTGTGTGTCTAAAGCTCGTATTGACAGTTGTTGCTTGAAATTTGTCTAACGTGAAAGAGATACTCGAGTCTGAATTTAGTGTTGGATCTTAATATTCAATTGAATTTTTTTTCAATTGGATCATATAACGTGACATTATATCTGTAATCGCGATTCAACTGAAAGACGCGTATAAGTTTAAATTCAAGTCTCGGTACAGGCAAACTGAGTACAAAAATCTTATTAGGCAAGTTCCAAGTAACAACTATTGATACTGGTTTAAGGTTCGTATTAATAGTTGTTACTTGAAACTTGTCTCGCGTGAAATATTCTAATATGAAATTATAGTTGGATATTTGTTTAAAGTGTTTGGTTATAAGCGTTATAAAGTATTCACTTTTCAATAATATTATTAACGCTTTTGTATGTAATAATATGAGAGAAATCGATTACTGATATTAATTATTACACATTGGTGCACCCCGATATATTTGCAAAATGCAACGAATTTTTTGTTAGGTTTCTCTACGTTTGCTTATAGCAGTCCATTCTACCTGTCATTCTATGTATGAAAATGTTAAAGTAATGTTATCGAAAAAACAATATGAGATATTTCATATCTGTATTGAAGAGTATTAAAATAAAATGTAAAATGTCTCAGAAAATTATTTTTATGATCTAATACTACTTTTATACACGAAATGGACATAGGAATTGATTTATGTTAAAAAGAAAACTATATGATTTTGTATAAAATATTTAAAAAAAAGTGACTTCAACATTTTGAAAAGTCACAGACGAAGAAAGATTTTACTTGTATTTCGTTGCTGACTAAAAACTATCCAAATTTCCTTTATTGATATTTATTACTTCAAGGAGTTACGAGATATTTGCCCGGACATTTATAACCAAACACTCTGTATGTATTTAGATAGCCAAATACCATTGGAGAGCGGTATATTAATGGCATATTGACGATATAAACGTCATATTGCCGTCAATATATCGTCCTCCTGCGTCATTTAGCTATCTAGATATGTATGTACACAAGTTCTTCACTTAAAAGTTATATATATATATATAATACGTGACATTTTATATTTATAATTGTAATTCAACTAAAAAACTCACATCTAACTATAAACTCCAATTTGAGTATCTCACATGAAACAAATTTCAAATAACAACTATTATTACGTATTTTAAACCTATGTTAATAATAGTTACTTGAAATTTGTCTCATGTGAGATACTCAAATTTGAATTTACAGTTACATGTGAGTCTTTCAGTTAAATCATGACATATGTGACATATCTGTAATTGTGACCCAACTAAAGGACTTACGTTCAATTCTAAACTCAAATCTGAGTATCTTATGCAAGATAAATTTCAAGCAACAAGTATTAATACGGATCTAAGGCTCACATTAATATTCGTTACTTGAAACGTGTCTTTATGTGAGATGCCTGAATATGAATTTCGAACTGAGTCGGAATTTTTCAGTCGAATCATCATATGACATTACACTTCTAATTGCGCGATTTACTTGAAAAATTCTACATTCAAGTATCGTATGAGACGAAGTTTCAAGTGACGAACCGTTGAATACGGGTCTAAGTGTATTCAGGTATGGAATGAGGGAGCCAGGAAGAAAAACCGATAACAAAGAAATATACATTCGCTCACGCGGGAAATGTTTCGCGCGGCAAGAGCGGTAAGCTGCGTTTCAAGTAGAGTTTACTTGCCCGCGGATATAAATAGCCCGGCAGATGCTTCTGTATACACATATGTACATATTGTATTGGCATTATGTCACTCTCGATGTTGCAAATGTGCGTTCGCAGGAAGAGGAGAGCGACGAGGACGCTGTGACGGCTCAACCGCAGAGCGGCGCATCGCAAAACGCGTCCAACGTACAGCAGCCTATATTCGCCATGCCCGCGCCGGGATCAGCGGCGCCGACGACTACGGTTAACGAAAACACGAATCTAAACAGCGGCGGCGATCGTGTGATTTATACCACTGGTATTACGAGTTCTTGAACGTAGAGAGCCTATACTTATGAGTTGTTACATCCTTCTTTGGTATCACAGTCGTCCGACTATCCGCCATCTCTCGCCTTTTTTCGGCGCCCCCTCTCTCCCCCCCTTCTTCGACATCGTCCATGGTGTCCTTTTCTCCTCTTCTGTTGTTACCCGCTCTTTGTCTCTTTTGTTCCACCCTTTTTTTATTTCTCCTTTACTAATTATATAATACCTTTTGTTTCCCTCACCTCCGTGTTTTTGCTTGACAGATTCCCTCACCCTCTTCCCCGTCCTTCCTGGAGAAAACGATTCCGCTGCGTTGAAGAAGGCATTATTACGCCTCCGAAGTGACGACGACACTCTCCCCCCTCCCCTCCGTCGCGCGTCTTTTGTTTGATATACAGTCTCAGTGTGATCACGCTCGAAATACGAATTAGAAATTAGTCGTAGAATCATTGTGTGTGAAGCTATATGTAGAGAACGTCGTAACTTAGGTGTTAGATTTCTTTCGTGTCTCATCCGTGTGATGCCACGGCGGTATTCTTTTCTCTCTACCCGCGATATTCCTCTGCCAGTGCACGGGTCAGCCGTCGGTGAAGGCTATTAAAACAGTATTGGAGATACTGTCTTCCAGTAATCGAACAGGGGCATTTCTCTGTTCTCGATATTGGGCAGATATCACGCGAGAAAAGAAGAATGTTTCATACGAGATGTCCGTAACAACCATCACACAACGTTACAATAGCGTGTTCTGAAGTTCAATTAAAGTCGAAAATCTTAATACAAAAATATTTCGAGATATGTGCTTATCTTTAAATTGTTGGAATTAATAAATCGATGAAAAAGACGACCGATTTTCGCGAGTTACGCTTCAAGTAGCCAAGTGAATAACAAAATTCATTATTTATTTTATTTATTTATTTAACCGATTCTTTCAGCTGATTTCTCAAGTATAGTATAGTATATTTCAACAGAATTCTTCGTAATTGAAAGTTCGGTCAATAAAAATACACACAGTGGGGGAAAATTGTGGTTTGTTTAAATAACAAACTGTGGAAGTTTGTTTAAATGATGACGTGTTAAAAGCTTTCGGCTTCACAAGTCCGAGCTTCGGAATACGCTCTTGAGGTGTCGTGCGATGGTGCCGGGACACCTGGTATATGTTGCGCTGAACGATACTTAAAAGCAAATTCTCCCGAGGGTATTTTATATTTATGCGTGTTCGTCGCGCGATTTCCCGTTGTATGGTTTTCTTGCGTAGCGCGATGATGAACACGCGAGAATGCGCCGCAAAGTTAATGATTTAGTTTTAGTTAGCATCCGAAGAATTGTACATGCCAGTACGCGTACCAAGATGCCAAGAGAGAGAAAGAGAGAGAAGAGAACGAACTTTTAACAAGAGGTCCATCTCTCGCTCCGTCGTTTATATATCGGCATAAATGATAAGAGAAAAACGCTGAGATACGGTTTTTACGCCACTGTTATCATTCCTCGTCGCGCTTTTCGACGCTTTAACGAGAGCATTCGACGGTTTTACCGCGCAATCTCCGCAGCCACGATCGTGTCGTACATGTCATATATATCACGTCTGTTTTAAAAGATTTCACTAAAGAGAGTGAATCCTCTCAATCCGTCTAACTTCTGTCCAGGTTAGGTGTCCATATGAGTCCGTATTATGTTTCGTCGTAAAATAACGAAAAAAAAAATATATATATACATATATATGTACATACTACGTGATTATGCGCCTCGCACAGTTCTCTTTCTTTTGCCGTCACTCCCAATTGTATCCTGCGCTGTCCACCGTTTTTAGCGCGCCGTTTTGAGCCGACGATCGCGTCGCATCGCAATTTTGTTGCAATCGCCATCGAACTCACTTTCAACTAGCACCACAAGAGTTTTGTTTCGAAGTACCATTGCATCGTACTTGACCGAGACTACTACGTAGCTTATGATAAGGCCAGCTTTATCTCCGGTAGTGTATCTCTCCTTGTTCTCCTTGTTTTTTTTTCTTTCTTTTTTTTTACTTTTCAAGGCAATTTCCGCACGTTCCCCGGATGCGTCCCGAAAACGCGACTCATCCGGTTCCTATGATCACGATGCAGATCGCTGTGTATATAACATTTCGTAGAAAAGAGAGAGAGAGAGAGCATACCGAGTTCGCTGAATCATCTCGTCGAATTTTCGCTGCAAACGCGTGTTTTGCTGGCGAAACAAAGAAAAGAAAAAAAAAAGTAGATAGAGATCAACGCGACGCACTAACCATTCGTCATTACTAATACGATATTTCAATCTAGCGGCTGCCACAAATCCATTCATAGGAGCGAATGCAGCCACGAGCGACACCGGACCAACCAGATGGTAGACTGAACACGTGGAAAAGCCATCGCGAGCACTGATTCATACTTATAGCGCCGAGTCCCTACGAATAGCTCATCGACACACGGTAGATCATAATAACTACGTTCATTGTCTCTCGGTAGGGTAGTCTGCGATCGGTTTGATGTAACGAATCCTTCTTTCTTCTTCTATTTTCTTTCCACGAGCGGATCTCGCCAGGCCCTCGTTATCCTACAGATAATTATCGTGCACTCTTTTTTTTAATTAATTTTTATCTTTTGCAGGATCTTTTTGATATGTAGGTGCACTTGTTTGCTGNTTTTTTTTTTTTTTTTTTTTTTTTGGTTCGACGCATTGAAACGTCCAACCAGAAAACCTACACGGAAGGAATTTTGTAGTAAAAATCACTCTAGAATTTTGTAATTGAGGAACATATCGACATTCTGTCTCTTAATTTATTCTCCTTCCGTCTCACATGTGTGCTATTTATATTAGCAATATCCGTAAGTAATCAAGTATTTACTAAGTATTATATAAGACTCTTGGTCTTATCAGTTTCTATCTTATCACAGTCGCGAATTCATTTTCTGTTCTTATCAGTTTCTCTTGAGCTGTGTAATTTATAAACAGTATTTTTTTAGTGTGCTATTTGTAAGTAAAATATTTAACTTGTGTCACTGATTAAACAATAAAAGTACTATCTATAGACTTTCAGATGTATTATGTTTCATTTGGAAATACTCGATTAATTATGGATGCCGATTGGATAATATTTTAAGAATTAAAGTCTATGTTTTTTAACATAATTTATTATGTTCATTAGCATATTTAATTTTATTTCATTAAGTATATGAAAAAAAAAACATGCTCTTTGTACGAAAAGAAATAACACACTCGCTTATAGAGATGATACAGCAAAAAAGAACGAAAGACAAATTTTTGTAAGAATATTAGTTAGTTTCTAAGCATGCTTTGCGACATGTTAAATAATCAGAACTATTAGAGATTATTATTAGCTAGCATGCTAGCATAGCTAAGATGAACTCTACTGACAATATATTCGGGTCCTACTGGAAAACGTGGTAAAATTGAAAAGAATTTGTATAAAACACGCTATATAATATTTTCTCCGTGTATGCGTTACGTGAGTTGCTAAAAAAAATGTTCCCATTGGGCGTCGGTTGCGTTCTATAGCGTGTTGAACGAAACGTGCTGAAACCGTTCTGCAAACGAGTGTACACATTATTATCCTGTGTAATTTAACGAGGCGATCCGTTAGAGGGGAAACCATGCAATTATACTTTGCGATTGATTCTTTTCACGTGCGCGAATGAAAGTACATATTTTGTAATTCGAATCCTTTAATGCCTCTGTGTGCGTGAAGTACTTCGTGCTTTCTCCCGGTCGGTCACCAGTGTGGAATTTCTAAAACATTCATATATTATACACGAACGAAGATGGTGAAGTAAGACGACGACGAAGCCTTTACGACGTGAATTATCGGTTCTCCCACTGATATGTACATTATTGAAATTACTTATTAGCTATCTGTAAAACGATAAGCTTTAACTTCTCTCTAAGATATTTACACGTTAATCGATCGGTATTTTAATCTGAACGTTTGTCCCTCGAATCAAAAGAGAGGGTTCTTAAGTTAATATAATAATCGGATTTAATAATCGTGCAGAATGTGTAGAAAATGCGAGACTATCGATCGAGACTGTAGATGTATTTCTCGATGAATCCGGTCATCCGAGAGCCTAATCATGAAGTTGTAAGATTTAAGCGAAATGTGAATGAGTGACAGAACGTCTCTTTTACCGCTAATTAATTCAGTTCGCGAAAACATTATCCCTTAATAAGAATTTAATTCTTGTCTTAATGATTGACGTATATTGCGTGTATATTATATTGTATATTATTATATATATATATATTAAATATATATAATAGAAAAAAAATATATATATTCTTTATAATATATCTTTATAATATATATAATATATTATATAAATATATTATATATATAATATAATTACAGAAACTATACAGAATTTATATACATTCAATTGCACCCTCTGTAAAAATAATATATAACAATATATATTTTTTATTTATTTATACTTATATATTTATTTATTTTCATTGCATTATTTCGTTGGACTTTTGAAGAATGCGGTAATTTATAAGCAAGAAGAGATCCAAAACTCGACGTTATCCAAAAATACAATCGCACGCTAGTCTCGCATTTTACCGTGCGTCCTGTATATTAGTTGTATCGGTAATATTAGAATATATGGAGGGAGGGAGAATTCGCAGGTGAATAACACTAATTTAACGATCTTTAGCTACGTGCGTAAAAGGAAAAGGAAAAAAAAAAGATGCGACATCGAGACAAATAATGATTATCACCGTTTTCAGTGTGAATTTTCGCACTTGCGCTCGATCTCGTACGCGGCTAACGACATCAGAGGTTTATTCGAAGACAATCCAGGCGACACAAATCCCGAATAGATGTCTTAAAGGCGTCTGATGAAAGATGCCTTACTCTTTTTAGATGTCTTCTGCACGTCTTTGTATCTCTTCGAAACTTGTGCCGCCCGGATAATGTATAACATCGATTTTCAATTCGATCTCACTTGGAAATTCGTATGACAATTTCTGTCACTGCGTTTCACTCGTCCTTCGCGTCACGGTCATCTGAGAATCGCGCTTTTCACATCGATCTCGTGAGACGTCGGAATCGCATTGCCGACGGCACGGATTGTGGAACGCTCGCGCGGCAAGTTGAGCGTGCCCGCGAGGCTCCGTTCCTTCGGAGAGAGAGAGAGAGAGAGAGAGAGAGAGAGAGAGCAAACGAACGACTGTCTTCGAACAAGTCGAATTGTGTTAACACAAAGGATAAAATAAGGACGTTGCCTTTCCTCGTGCAAAGCAAAAAAAAAAAGAAAAGAACATCACGTACTCGGAAGACACTTCGCCCGCACGTTTGATTACTTCGAGACAAGCGAATATGTTAGATTTACTATTTCTAAATACATGTACAGAGTGGTCTCAAAATCACTCGTTGCTAATAAGATTTGATATTACTAGCGAAAGAAGATTGTCTGGACAAGAGTTTTTTGAAACTAGGCTTCAATATAAATTATTTATTATTCCGCTATAATTTCACTCTCTCAGTGTTTCAAACTTATATAATTTGTCGGGTACATAAACACCCATGCGTACATACATATTGCATTGACTTATTAGAGAGATGGGGAAATTAAAAAGTGAGAGAGAGAGAGAGAGAGAGAGAGAGAGAGAGAGAGAGAGAGAGAGAGAGAGCTCTGACGCGGTGTATTCCGTAATGATGCTTGACAGGTACAGGCATGAGAAGCTGAGGTAAGCTTTAAATTATTTTCCCGGGGTTGTAACTTTTTCGTAAGAAAATATAATCCCATATATCAGCGGTATATCGTTATCTATCTATCGATTAATCTGGACGTTTGCGCCGTATCGCGATTGTAAACAGTGTTGCGCGTGCGTGCAATACACAATTTCTTTAATTATCTAATATATTTGTCTGTATTTCCCAGATGTGTGATCGTGTAAGCGACAAGTATTATCGGCACACGCACACATTCAAAAGTATCTTCAAAATTCTATTAAACGAACTTTACGCGAACAATTTAATGTGTGAACGATAACTATATATATGTAATTTATATAACGTGTAATGCAAAGAAGAAAAAAAAGAAAAACGTAAATGTATCACAGTGAAAGAAATCAATGTAACGTAACGCACGAAGAGAATGGAGGGGGACTGCAAAGGGCTAAGGCAGCGAATTCCTTGTAGAGGAGACGCGTAGGTGTTTACAGGCTGTTTCTTTGAGGCCTATTTAAGTCCACGAAGAAATTTACGCGATTCTCTCGTTATTTAGTTGTATTTATTCTTGTCCCCGAGATACATCGCGAAATTGTACCCCCGAAATTGATTACCAAGAAATTACAAGCCATTGAGTTTTTTTACATAGGTCACAAGGCGTTATCCTTCGATCGAATTTTACACGGAAAAGAATGTGTTTTCGCGCCAATAGATTTGATCAAGAGCGCCGTAATTGGAGTAAATAAACCTTCATTCAACAGCAATATTATTGAAATTAACCATACGGTGTTACAATTATACATTGTTTCAGCAACCCTAATATTAATCTCAACAATATTGCTATTGAAGGAGATTTATTGCAATCATGACGATAAAGGAGTATTCTCATTTGGAACATTTCATTTGGTAGGTAATTTTTTAGAATTTTGTTTTAACCATGACATATAATTCTGAAGTTTTGCATAAATATTTACATTTTACTTATGCTTTAGTTATATACGCTAATTGCTGTACATTATTATCTTAATATTAATAAAGTATATTATAAGTAATTTTGTTGATACTGAACGCAAAAGGTTGATTATTACGATTTCGGACGTTATAAGTTTCCGAAACCAAAACGACGAAGAAATTATTAACATGTTCGCTACCAGGATCTGAGAAAGGAATCTTGCATCACAACCCAGGGTGTTTTTTGTTAGAATATATGTCCCCAATTGACATGGGTCTTTTTAGGATATATTTATAACATAAAAATGTAATTATCTCTAGACTAAGGATATCTTACATCTATTTTATTGCTTTTTAGCTCAACAATACTGTTCATTTTCAAATTTATTGCAATACGTTATTATAAACTGATAAAGAACCCACACCGCACATCTGCGACGGTGGACTCAGATACAAGAATCGTATATATGCGGCGGTGGTACCAAACGTGTTAAACTACAAAATTTGCGATTATTGTCCCTACTATGATGAAGTCAATATCTTTAACATTTCGATTTTTAAGGACTCTCAGATCTGAAAAAACCAGTCGAAAATCGATTTTTTTCTTTTAAATGTGCATTTCATAAAAAATCAATTTTTATTCTCCATTGGGGTAAAGACGAACTTTATTAATATTAAAGATAATAATCTATGGAAATTATTATGTATGTAGTTAAACCATAGATAAATATTGATACAAAACTTTCAAATTGTACGTCTTATAGTTAAAAAAAATGCGCTTCAAACAAACACAAAAAGAAAATGCGCTAAATTCAAATAAATAATTATCTCGACACTTCTTAGCAAATTGTTACTTGGATCGAGTAACATTTACTTGATTCAAGTAAAATATTTTCTAAGTAAATTATCACAGTAAAATATATTTACTTGATTCAAGTAAAATTTACTTAATCCAATTAAAAATTCGCTAAGAAGTGTTGGTGTAAATATTTACTCGAATCTAGCATTTTCCTTTGTGTACAAATCACCTGCAAAACAACAATTTCAAATGACAATATCTCCTTTCAACCGATTATACTGATGTAACAGCGTTTTTTGCGTGTATTCTCAATTCACGTATTTATCGGTCCACTCAGTGAGATTTCACTCGACTTCACGATCGCTCGTTGTATCTCCGTACCGAAATCGCCCATTACCCACAATCTCCGGTAAAATGAGTTTACCGTGTACGGAGACGGTAATGGAAGTAACTAGGTAATTTTCATCAATTAAATAATCTTTGACGAATATATCCTACTATCATTTCACTAACGCGATCGAATTCTTCGACGGGACAAGTCTCGCTCGGCAAACGATCGCGAAGGCTCGCCACAAAGAGATATCATTCTTCGCTCGCATTCCGTGGAATGTTTGTTACACGACGTCGAGAGATGCGACGTGCGAGAGAAAAAGAGAGAGAGAGAGAGAGAGAGGCAGCGAAAAGTACGGGCGCGTAAAGAAGTCCACCACGCGAAACAGACAGATTCTCAGAGCTCTTCCATACATTCCGTGAATTTTTCGAAATCCGTGCACGATAGTCAATTGACGCTTGTGTAAAAGCGCCGTGTATCTGTGTATATATCCGAACGAATGTTAATACGTTGACCGCCACGAGGGTCGTCACTTATGGCCGGCGCTATTATAACGTTGCCGATTACTATTACGATCTCTTTCGATTAAGTATGAAGCGTTGAAGAANTATATATATATATGTATATAGGGAGCTAATAAAATTAGCTAAGAAGTACGTGAGGTTAATTCGGAAATATTTTCCCATAAACGCTGAACAAGTGTTGTGATTTTAACAAAGCAGTCTTCAAACGAAAATATATCGGCGAATAAAGTATGTATTTTATAGGAAGAGACTTCCGAATAGATCTAATATATATGCAATTAACTAAGAAGTAAGTTGGTTCAAAAGTCTTTTCCTGAACGTCGAGTAAGTGTTGATCTAAGTAAAATAGTTTTCAAATGGAAACATGCCAACAAATCATGTGTGTATTCTATGGAAAAATACTTCCGAATCAACCTAATACATGCAATTAGCTAAGAAATGAGGTCGATTTCAGAGTTTTTCCCCATAAAAGCTAAACAAATATTGATATGAACGAAATAACAATTTTCAAATAGAAATATGCCGGTAATTGAAATATATTTGTCAGGAGAAAAGATCTCTGAATCAATCTAATATATGCTTAATTCAACCTCATAAATACTGATGACACAAATGTTGATGTCAATAAAGTGATTCTCAAGTAGGCAAATTTCTACACAAAAAAAAATATGCTAGATTCAAATAAAAAATTGCTCCGATACTTCGATACTCCGATACTCCGGTCGAGTAGAAGTATGCCGACGAATAAAACGCGTATTCTACGGGGAAAGATTCCCGAATCAACTCGATCTATGCAACAGGAAATATGTGTGTTTAATATCGTAACTCTGGTTACTCAAACTTTAGTTATTTTCACAATTGCTGGACAATCCGTGGATTGTTGCTTTGAGTACAGTCTATGGAAATCAGCGTGGCAGTCAGCGTGTTAAGTATCTAAAAAGTAATACTCGACGCGTGTACTTAGTCGCCCAACTGTGGCGGTGTCTTCAGTAACAATCGCGTAACAAATATTCTACGTATTTATAGTAGATGTAATTAATTACGTTTGTTATATAATAGCACGCTTCTATTTGACGATATCCAAGTAAATATACTATGTTCGCATGTGATTGGATACACCGACACGCAATTATTACGATTGATAATGTACTTAAAATGAAAAGAACAGAGAATTATTGTAAAGCCGTGTAATAAATAACAACAAATGTAAATAAATTAGGTTGTATCAATATGAATGCAGAATAATATACGTTTCGAGTTCTGGCATACGGTTGTGTTTCCTCATTTCGGGGACCGTCGGATTTTATCGAGTATATCGCGATGTTCACACAATCTGAATTATTGAAATAAGCGCGAAATACGCTTGATGTTGTCGCGAAATCGATGAGGAATTTCTACGGATCGGTTGAGAAGAAAAGTCGAAAGCAATCCGGGCCGCAAAGTGTTAAGACGTGAACCGCATTGATTTGTCGCGCGTATGCATCTCAATTCTCCCGAGATAGAATGGAAAATCACGATAACCTCAAAACGATGAAAAAATGGCTACATTCGGTAAAAAAAAAGCAGCTTTATAGTGAATTTGATCAGCCGAATTACACTGGATTAATAGAACGTTTATTTCGTAATTGTTGGAAGTTTTCTGAGCTCTGAGATTGGATTATTTTCTTAGATCTAGAGGAATAATCCAATCTCAGCACAGAAAACTTCCAACGTTCGTAAAATAAGCGTTCTGCCGAGCGCGGTCAATAAATTACGATCGAAAAGTAAGTTTTTGCAGCCATTTTCTCGTCATTCTGATTCTTAGTTCCGTCTGAGTTCGCACACTAATTCCAAAGTGGAATTCGCAGCGAAAGTCCTCAAAACAAACCCCGCAACGTATATAACGCGCATTGCGCTTCGATAATGTCGCAATGGCGACACGCAAGTTACGTTCTTTTCCTCTTAACTCTTCTCTTACCCTTTTTCTTCCTTCGGAATACTTTGCGCCACCACCGTTGGATAAACTTCGCCGCGCGTTCTCGTTGAAAGGCAGTCAAGCGCTCGTGAAAAAGCATCATCTCGGCTTCCTCTTTTCGTTTAACGAAAGCGACGTACGTTGCCTCTTGCCGTTCGATCTCGTTCTGTAATTCAGGCGCGCATCGTGATGAAACGAAATATATATATATATTTTTTTTTTCTTTAACTTTTTGAGAGTTCCGGTTTTTTATTTTGGAAATTCTGTTAAGAAGACATCAGATATCAAGGTATCGATCACTTAATTTTTCCTCAGGACTGAAAGTGAAAAGTGAAAATTCCAAATATTTTCGAATTAGAAAATTTACGTTTTTCACGAATTCACATCAGAGAAGAAGATTCATGACCTCTTGGGGATTGATCATGTCGGACTCAGGTATGAGTGGTGTCTCAAAATCTTAATTTGAAAATTCAATTTTTTTTTTCAAGTTAAGAGAAGCTACCCGTACTACAAATAGAATTCTTTTGAAACTATCTCTAATTATAGTTGAAACTTTATCTCTAATTATAGTTGAATATCTAATCTCTAATTATAGTTGAATATTATAGTTGAAAATTTCTATAGTTTACTATAGTTGATAACTTTATGAAACGTAGATAGATCGATAAAAATATTTTTATTTTTAAACATATATACCATATCTGTCTTAGAATATATCCTTAAGGATATACTGAGACTCAAAAGATCAAATGCGTAAGCCATTTCTCACCTGTAACGCGTGTTTCTCCGATTTATCGTATTCATAAGTTTTAGAGAGCTCCTCGAGCGTTCGATGTTTACTGCCGATTTCCGTGTCATATGTATTTATTATCGCCAATAATTCCGATTCAACCACTGACCTGTTCAATTAACGATTAATCTTGAATTTAGATAAATAACTGACTGTCCGAATCTCTTTTATCGTGCACAGATTTAGAAAGCAACGCCTTATTTGTTGCGCCGTTACCAATATTTTTTCAGCAACGGTATTCATAACGGATTCGCAACAGATTTCATAACGGTATTATTTGCTTCATTAGTAACGATAACAATAACGCTATTATTTTCTTGTATAACAGTAACGAATATAATCGTTATTTTTACCATTACTTTACACATGTAGAATACGTCTACATGGGATAGAATCATAAAAGAAACAGTATTCCATATTCTGAACTCTCAACTAAGGCACTTTATCAAAAAGTGCCTTAAATGTGGCTTCTCAATCAATCAGATTGTTCCTAAACCACTTTTAGAGACACTTTTATCAATAAAAGAGAATTTAGAATACGGGCTATAGTCTTCCAAATTATTGGTGAGAAACGTCACGGAAATGACTTTCGTTACCGAATAACGATAATGGTAATAAGTTATTTTTATATTTGCATTTTTGTTAGTTATTTTTCAAAAAAAAAAAAGATTATAAAAACAATAAGGCTCTCTGTCACAACGAACCATCTTTTTTTCATTAACGAGAATCGAAGCACGGCCAAAATGTCTGTTTACGCCATAAGACTAATTTCTAAAGAATATATAACACTTATTTTACGCACTTTACATCTTGTGTCTTGTGTGATTGGTTTATAAAAATGATATTATGTTATTTTTCAATTTTTTAATATGAGTAACAGTAACGCATTATTCTTTTCAATGAATAACGAGTAACGGTAATAATTCAGATAGCACAAGATGTCCTCCCAATAAACACCAATTAACAGTAATATTACAATAATGTTGTAATTTCCCACTCAGCAATATAACTGTTATATACAACGCATGTTATATCACATTTATATTGTTGAGTGAGAAATTATAAAATTGATGTAATGTTAATTGATTTTTACTGGCCTAAGATTATCTCGGTTGTATTTTAGTATATTTTCCAGATATTTTGGATACGTTCAGGATGATAGTAGAATGACTATTTAGAGGGTTACTTTTAAAAAGTAACTTTTCAAGAACCTGAACATACCTCCGTTCACGGATGTCTTCTTCTAATTCTCGATTCATCCGTTTTAAAGACTCGAGATCATCCATGGCGTTCTCCAATGCCAATTGTATTTCTTTTTGCTCGAGCCTCCATGCTTTATACAAATCCAATTGTTTCCTCTCATATCTGGTACTGCAAAAATACATTATTAGTATAATAGCAACAGATAAAAATGTCTATAAAAATGAAATTTTTGAAGAGCTTTCTGACAGATATATAAATAGATAAATACGTTATGTTTGCGACGTCTTCGTTGCATTTATTATCGATCTTGTCGATGGTAATTACATTTTTCTTATAATGCTTGACCACATTCTCCAGCATTTCTTGGTGATCGGCTCGTTGTTTTTCCAGGTCGCAGGTAAACACTGCATGCACACACGAACAGAAAATATATGAATTAATTTAATAATTCGTCTTAACTCGCATCTATAGCGTGCAAGCGAGAGTACAACGATGAATTTACAGTTAAATTCATAAACACACGGCATTAACATTTTCCTCGTTAACTTAACTTGCATTTCATCACACATTTTTACACAGAGAAAATTAAATCTTACTAACGATATCTTCGATAGATTTCCTATGACAGCGCCAAAGGTTTCTGTAATGCAACTCTTTACTCCTCGCTTGTTCTGGTGTGAGAGACATTCTACACAAAATATATTGCTCTAAGAAATAACGGATGTGGTGGAAAAGTAAGGCTGGCGATAGCGAGAAGCATTTATAATGAGGGCTCATACGAAGAACGTCGATGTGCTTCTCAAATGCTTTTAATATTTTACAGACAGCACGGTCGAATCTAGACTTATTGATGTTCCTGGCTGTTTCAGAATTGGCGTATGTTATCGATTTCCTGTTCTCGGATGCTAGAATGAGATTTTATGACTGTCAATTATAAATTGATGTGGGATTATTAATGAATATATGGAAGAAATCTGAAGCACTCAATGGCACAATTCTTTGATTTATTATAAGTGAGAAAGTTCATATAACCATGTATCCTAAATGGCTTAGTTTCCGAAATACAGGATATTGAAGTTCTCAAGAAAATGTAAATGTTTCACAGGCTTTAAGATATTTTATTGAAATTTGGTGTAAGCTTATAACATAGATGATGTTTAACAAATATAATAGCTGAAAAGTAAAAAATTAAAAATGAAACAATCGTTGAAAATGACCATCTTCCGCCATGATATAATACTCTTTGGTCCTCCTCAAAGATTGACGTAAACGCTCAAAAATATCAGATATATTGAAGAACTGAAGCTTATTTTTATATTTTTCTTTATTGCTGTTTTGTGACTGACATTTCATATAGATTATTACCACACGTTTACATTTTTTTTTAATACCTGTATTTCGGAAACTAAGCCGTTCAGGATGTTTATATGAACTTTTTTACTTGAAACAAACCAAAGAATCGCTCCTTTAAGTATGATCGAATACTTAAGGAACACCCTATATATGTTCACACCAAAAAATGCTGTTGTAGAAATATAATTGAAGTAAATGCCTGTGTTATAGCCCGTAATACACAAGTTTAATCGATTAAGGTCTGATTTCATCAACGCGAATTAATTAAATCGGTCGATTAAATTCAGTTCTTCACGTTGGTGAAACCAGGCGTAAAACCATTTTTTTTTCTTTATTCACAGCGTTTTCTTTCGGGTGTATACACCCATGTACACGTAATTATAATTGATATATAATTATAATATAAATATAATTATGTTATACAGTTATTATAATTACAAGGTATGGTGTACAGTCATCCTGTTAAAAGAGAGAAAAAGATAAAACTAAAAAAAAGAGATTGATCATAATAAGTATATATTAAATTATGCATACCTCTGTTTTCTAATTTAGATAAATTTTATAAATAACATTGTGTTCATAACAAAGTTTAGTTAAAACTATTTAATTTAATATATATTTATTGTGGTCTATCTCTTTAGAAGATAAAAGAAAACAACTACTTGTAGCGGAATATCCTGTATATGATCATGTATGTGATCATATAGAGGCAAAATTTATACATAGGGATTACACATATGCAATTATATATAACTTATATATAATTTGATGTAGCTATGTATAATCAGTTTTTCCAGATATATTAACTATTGATTACCTGATTGCGACGGTAAGCATTTTGAACAAACTTCATTATCACACAGAAAAATATCGTTTATTATGTTCATCTCATCAGGTGTTAGGATCATAGATAATTCAGGATCCATTAGGAGGAAAGGTAAAGCTACCTAAAACCACCAATTTATCGTAACAATATTGGTAAGAGCAAACGCTTGTACTTATGGCTGTGAGGAGAATCGTGATATTAATTACCGCTAATTCCATTCTTCTTATTATAGACTCGAACATAGTTTTTATGAGTGTGAATGTAATCGATCCCTCTTTAATATTTCTTTCATTTTCGTTACAGCATGGCTTCTCGGCATGCTTGAACGCGAAATCGTATATTCCATTTGGTTCCCTAATGAATATAATTTGTTAAATTGTCGAAATATAAATTGATGCACACGTTTCAACACGTCTTTGAATAACTTAAAATGTTGAATAGTACGTCGGTACGTACGTGATATCTGGCTTTGCAAAGCAAGTTTCTTTGTCTCCGTGGAAATTTTCAACATGAGTATTTGAAGAAAACGACATGACGTAGATTTACATATTAAAGCATTCTAAAATAATGCGAGAGCGCGCTATTGACGCACGTACATACGCGATGAAGAAAGAGAAACAAGCGAATGTCAACATCAGAAATCTTCACGATAAAGTAAAAAAATACATCAAATATATGAAAATACCTAAATATATGGTATGAGAAATATATTTCCATAAAAAATATCTTTTTATGTATTGTATATATATATATATATATATATATATATATACTCGATATATATCGGGGCTTCCTATGTAAAAAAAGAAATAAGCATAAAACTTCTTATTTTTATTTAAGATCTTTTATCTTGCAATTAGCTGAATTGATCAATGTGATTGATCAGTTCCATTGAGTTACAGATAATCAGAATTTGGTGAAAGTTACTTTAAGAAATAACATTTTGTCGGGGATAAACGGTTAAATTTTGTTGGGTAGAGCTGCAAACATCTAAAATTATTTTTATCTCACTCTGTGCGATGGACGAAGAATCAATGAAGAACGCAAGGCGATTGTATTTCATCAGTTTAATCTTGTAATAATATCCGTATATCATCATATCATATGCATATGTTAGAAATAATATATATATCGCAAGATAAAGCCGTGCGAGGCAATATTGTTGGATTTACTTGTAAAATTCGTGTTCGGACTCATCTTTCTTGATATTATTTTTATAACCTTTCTCGAAATCTTTCGCTAAAACAATATAACGATTTTCACGGACCGCGTGCATTCCAGCCTCCTGGCAGATAGCGTTGATATCGGCGCCGGAGATTCTGTCCGGCCGCGCCACGTAATCTTCAAGATCCACTTCTTCGCTCAGGTTCATCTTCGCGGTGATCGTGGAGAAGATCAGGCGCTTCTGCCGGCGATCGGGCAGTGGAAACTCGATCTTGCGATCCAATCTGCCAGGACGGAGCAATGCAGGATCCAATGTATCCGCTCTGAAAGCATACGCAAAAGTAAAGGCAAAGGTATCGTTAGATGTTATAAATTTTAGGTATTGTAACTTATTTTATTATATATATCTATTTGCTTATGTTTCTTTTTTATATTTATAGTTTGATCTAATATCATATATGTCTTAATTTAATTTATATACTTTTTATTCTTATATATTTGTAATTTATTACGATTGTTAAGTATTGATAAATCGTTAGACGTGTACAGATGCTACGAGCTTCACATTGAAATCTAAGATTAACTCCTAATAAAATTACGAACGCCTCACCTATTCGTCGCCATGATAACTTTGACATTGGTCGTCTGATCGAAGCCATCCATCTGATTAAGCAATTCCAAAAGAATACGTTGCACTTCGCGATCTGCTCCAGTTTGAGCGTCGAATCTCTTCGTTGCGATGGCGTCTATCTCATCCACGAATATTATGGCCGGTGAGTTCTCCTTCGCCAAGCGGAACACGTCTCGCACCATTCTCGGCCCTTCGCCCAAGTACTTTTGCACAAATTCGGATCCCACTACGCGGATGAAGGCGGCTGGAAGATGGAAAATGATAGGATTTTAAATAAAATAATGCTTTTGCGCGTTCAGTTTCAACCATCGACTTCTCCGCGAGAATCTCGACGAAATTTTTCTCAATGGTGGTTCAATTTTTTCCAATCTATACAAATATCTGTGAAAATTTAGCATCCGTTTTGTTATATACAAATGTCTACAAAAAACTAGAATATATATTTCTTAGTGTTTAATGTTGCATCTATATGAATATTTATATAAATTTAGCACGAATATCTGGCGAATATATTGCGAATATCTGGCTCTCGAAATCACGAATTAGGTAGAAGTATTCCAGATATATACTATTCATACTATTCATACCGGTAGTATGTCTGGCGACAGCTTTCGCCAACATAGTCTTTCCACAGCCAGGTGGTCCGTACATAAGTACACCTCGCGGGGGATCAATGCCGATTTGTTTATATAACTCGAAATGAGTAAGAGGCAACTCGACTGCCTCTCGAATCTCTTGCTTCTGCATGTCCATTCCACCTATGTCACTGTATTGGATATCCGGTTTCTCATCTGTACATACAAGTATACATTTCCTTATTGGTAAATTCTATTTGTTAAATTTTTCAAAGATTCTTACAATTCTATCCCTAAATCCTAAGTCGTTCAACTTTGTTCTAATTTAGTTTAAATATGAATTTTTAATTGGATAAATGATTTATCATTTAGAGAGAAAAAAAGAAAGAAAGAAAGAAAGAAAGAGAGAGAGAGAGAGAAAGAGAGAGAGAGAGAGAGAGAGAGAGAGAGAGAGAGAGTATATAATTTTAGTATTATAAATAATTTATCTAGTTAAATAATAAGTTAGTATTATAAATAGTTGATCTAGTTAAATGATAAGTTTAGTTTGATTTTGAAAAAAAGATTTACCTGCTTGTAACATCGAGATACTAGAGTCAGCTTCTGGTGGCAATACATCAACCAAAGCATTACTGTGTTTATGAAGCGCTACACTAGCAGAAGGCTTCAAAAGTTCTCTGTCTATAGTAGACAAAATCCGTACGTAATAGTTTGAGCCAGTCGTAGATCCCACTATGCCAGTATTTTGATCAACAGCCTCAAGAAATTGGCCAATAACCAGAGGTACACTTTGGATACGTTTAACTTCCTCTTGCGCATGCAAGTATTCTTTCTTTAAGTTACGTTGTTCATCCTTGATATATTCTTCTTGTACCTCCAGAAATTCCAATAATTTTTGCAGTTTCTACCCCAAAAAGAAAACATAGTAAATTTATAACTTTCAATATCTGATGAGCTTTGTTACCACGAAAAATTGTAATAAATGTAGAGATTTATTTGAAGCTTGAATGACCAATATTGTGGAGTCATTTAAACCATAAAAAGTAGCAACTTCAAAAAGAATCAATCAAATATAGCAAAATGTGAAAAAAATATAAATACATACTTAATAAATTTAGTACTCGCACATTTCAGATATATATATGACGCATAATGTATTGTGAAAATTTGCAACACCTTGTATTTTGTGAAAAGATCTTCGACATCCAGCTCGTCCCCAGCTCCTGTGTAATGACCGGTAGCTGGCTTACAATCGGACTCACCCACATCCTGGAAATGTGATCTCAAGTATATTCACGAGCTAAGACGTGTGAATTTTCTTGCAGTTTGAGTTTACTAGTCGTAATTACGCGAGAAATTCGCGAATGCTTCATAATTGTACGTGAAAGGTTAGGTTCGTTTTTAGACTGTAGCACACATAGGTTCACGCGGTATTACGGCAAACGTAAATTGCAAAAAGTGGGTACCTTATCGGGTAGAATAATGCCTAAATCTTCCATTGTAAAACGAAGAGTTTTCAGAAGACCAATTTAACCAAGTAACGCACACCTTTAAATGAACATCACCAAGCGTTCCTGAATGACTCGAGATTTTTGAGCGCTGTCATAGATAGAATATCTATAATAAAAGTATGGTCACTGTCGCTGCGACCGCCATGTTTGACTTAAAGCCGGAATTTCACAGCCATAAAGGCGAAATGTTTAAATATTATTAAAATAGATGGAAACCAAAATAAGTTGGTAATTATTCACGATATGAAACGCAAACTCATTCTTCTTTTAACACACTTTGTAGACTTCGTAAATGATAAATCTTTGCTTGTATTGTTAGTCAGCCTAACAACTTTGGTTGATTTTCAGCAAGAGACACAAGTCGATACAAGTTCTAGTTATATTCGTTATCGTCATATGCTTATTTTGCATTTAGTAAAGGAAAGGATAACAGACGTTTTAATTATATTTGTGTATCGATTGTTGCTTCTCGCTGAAAAGCAACCTTTGACACATTCCAATCGGAAGCTCAAACATGGCGAAACCAATCAGAAGTCAGATATACGCCGTTACCATATTCTTATTTAGGAATGGCCAAAATCATCGATTAAAAACATCGATGTTCGCTCATTGAGAATGGTATTACATATAGAGAAAACATTAGGGAACTAGAAATTCTCTATCCGACAGCCAATCAGCACATTCGACTAATTCGTACAACGCGATCCTCAATGTGCGAATATCGATGTTTTTTTCATAGCGAATTCGGGAAACAAATGCACTAATTGTTTCTGGTGCAGTCTTGATATGGTGCGACCATCTCCGTGTAACCACAGTTTAACTACACAAGTAGTTAAACTGTAACTGAACAGCGTGACGTAAAGTTTGCGTAAGGACATGTGTAAAATATACATGTATAAATAAAGCAAATATATAATAAAATATATGAAATAAATGCCAAAGAATGATTATGTATCTACCATCAATTTTATAATATTTTTTTTATATACTGTGTATTATATATATAATTTATATAATAATATAATTTATTTTCAAGTCCAAATGTGTGGTACGTGTGTGTGTGTGTGGTATGTAATACGTGCGCTCACAGAACAGAGCTACATTCTCGTGTGTTATTAAATAATATAAATATATTTTTTTACACATAACGGCGTAAAGTCTAAAGTATATAATATTTACAATATATATTTATATCACAATATTTTAAAACTCACGCTACGGCGCGGCATAATTGCTAATAATAATATTAACACATTTCTCATGATTCGGATGTCCTTCACACGACGTTCTCTCGTTTTAAGTTAAATAAAAAATATACAATATAAAATACAGAGAATATATACGCCTGACGGCGTAAGCAACAATTCATAATTTCGTTTAATTTATATGTAATCGTAAATAGGATCGAAATCTTATAACGTCGAGTCGTGCTATGTTCATGTAATCGCGAGAATTGCATCAGTCTTCGAATTAGCGATTCCAGAAACTATGGAACTGCATTCCACTATGTTCACTGTCAGTACCGTGTGAAAATCTATAGTTTATGTCAAGTATTACTATCGATTTTTTTGTACTGGGACAGCGAATATTGGAACGCTGTCCATATTACCATCTGCTACAAATCTGATGGTTGTCGTTCAACCTTAAAGCATATAGTTCATTCGTTTCATTTTACGTACCACGAAATAACATTGAAGCTTACAATTAACCATCAACAAGACTTCAGATTGCCTAGAGCCTCTAACATCGAATTAGCTTGTAGAGTTCTTACGAAATACGGAAGTCGTTCTCGAATCCGTTGTGGTAGAAAAGTGAAAATTTCACGATGATCGGTATTCCAAGAGCAGTATGAGCCTAATAATTCTTAGAAAGAGCGATTTTCCTCCCCTTGTGACTCGTTTCATTTTTCACGTGTCCAAACTCGAACCTGATCCTAAGTTCACCTATCTTTGAGATTGGCAAAATATCCGGTATCCACTCTATCAAGAATGGCGTAGGTTCGACTTGATTCGGAGAAGTATTCCCTATAAAAAAAGAACGAAGAAATTGTATTGTATTGTATTGCACGTACGCACGCACCTCTCTCTCTCTCTCTCTCTCTTCCTCTCTCTCTCAATATATTATTCCTCTTAAATTCTCCTGATGGAAAGCTTTTAATAAGTGTTAAGAAAGATACTATCTCAGCCAGGAGATAATATATAAATTACATATACAATATAATAAAGAGAGAAAGAGAGAGAGGGAGAGAGAGAGAGAGAGAGAGAGAGAGGAATACATACATGTGTGCTTACCCACTTTCAAATACGTTTTCAACTCTAACGGTTTGATCAACGCGTTGTTATTCGTCTTCTTATAGCGATCTATCTCTGTCTCCTCGCGCTTGTATAATTCGTACGTGCCGTCAGCGTTTTGCACGAAGCTCCTCGTGATCTCCAACGGTATGTACGGCGTCTCGAAGATACTCTTCACGTGCAAGATGTTGGTGATCTGCCACGTGTATTTGGTGAACGTGCCCAACGGCACGCCGTCTTTCCGCACGAATGCTGTCGTCGAGTTCGGCAGGCGTTTCTTTTTGCCGCCGCACGATATCCGCTCGCGCAGGCAGTCGAAGAAGACCTGCGGCACGTGGAACACCAATGGGTCCGGCTTACCGTCGAACTGGAAGTGCATTGTCTGATTGATCCGCTCGGTGATGGACGCGAGCCATTTGATGAACGGCAGATTCGTGCTAGCCTCGTCGAGATCATCGTGGCACGCGTTCTGATACTTCTTGACGATCTGCGACTTGGTCTTCGTTTTCCTGGGCTCGATCGAGTTCAAGCTGAGACTGCTGCTGCTGTTAACGGACGTTGACTTCTCATCCCTCTTTCGCTTGCTCGAGACTGCCGCCGGTTGCGTCGCGTTGCTCTCGACATTCGACGGACTTTTGTTGTCGTAGTGCACCAAGGCGTTCTTCTCGATAATCTTGATGCCATTGTTAAGGACGTTGCTGTTATCAACTACCTTCGCGTTGTTCACGCTCAGCATGGTGTTCGCATCGAGTACCTTCAACGTGCTTGCGTCCAGTATTTTTATATTGTTATCGTTTAATATGTATTGACTGTTGTTGAGGACGTTGTACTTTGTGTCGATTGTCGCTTGGTCGTCCAGTATCTTTATAGCGTTCCCGTTCAGCTGAACGCCGTTCTGATCGATCACTTCCAAATTATGAACCTATATAATACGCAGCAATCGATCATCACATCGATACTTATATCCGTGACTCTTCGAAGAGCAAGTACTGATATTCCTGCTTTCAACTTAGCGATACATAAATATTTAACGTTATTCACCTGCGATATTATGTTGTTGTCGTCCAACAAACTACGATCGCACTCCACTTCTATGTTTTCGACGATACCGTGTGATAAAATCGAGGAATCGAGATTCATGGAGTCCAAGTCAAGCCTGTTCCCGTCTAAACTTTGCACGGTTAGGGTGTCGTCGCGAAAAATCAAGAGGTGCGTGTCAGTGTCGTCCGTGGTTAAACTATCCAGATCTAAAATGTCACGTTAATTATTGCCAACGAGAGAAGTTCGATGAATATCCGGATATATAGAGTGATCCGTTATTGCTGACATCAATCAGAAAACATGACGTTAGGCCATCAGCATGATAGCGCAATATGAGAATCAGCTTATTCTTCCAGATCGTACTATCGACAACGGACCATTCTGTACGAAATACGTGGTGCTTGTGACTATTTTAGCGACTAAGAAATTTAGATTGTACAATTTAGAAGTTAAATTTTGATTTAGGATTTAAGTAATAATTCAGAATTTAGATGAGAATAAGAGTCAAGTAGATTAGCAAGGAAATTCGAATTTAGAAATATAAATTTTCGAATTTAGAAATTGAATCTTATACAATTTATGAAAAGAGTTAGGATCCAGATTATACAGAATTTAGAATATATAGAACATAGATTTCCCAGATTCTAGAATTTAGAATTTAGACTTTAGGATTACGGAAATTTGAAATCTCACCGATTCCGACGATTTTGTCCTCCTCGTCGTTCTGTGCCACGGTCGTCACGGGTTTTGGTATAGTCGACTGCGTCTGATCTAGATTAATATAATAGCTGAACTCTTCCGACAATTTTGGATCGCTCATAAAAGCGCAGACACACGCGTAGAAGTGCACGCATCGCTTCGGCTGCGACGACGAAGTGCTGTCCACTTTGTCCCCCCCTGCGGTAGCACCCTTCGTTGCACCCTTGAACGTGGTGCAACTGCAGAAGTAACGATGCTCGATTCTGTCCTTCAACTTGGTAACGAAGAAGGAGAAGTGGAGATAGCCCAATGGATGTTTAGGGGAAGCTTTACATTTCACCGCCATTATATTCTTAGAGACTCTCTGCACCAATGGACCGGAGGTCTCTGTCGCTAACAGCCATATCTCCTGCTTCGTCTCGTTATTTACATTCAACGATGACAGGATCGAATTTCTCAGAGTCAACGGCTGTGCCTCAGCGTAGCACTTCAGCGCTGCTTGAATATGCTGGCATGTCGACACTGACATGTCCGAGTAATCCTTCTCCTGGAAGAGTGGGACACAATTACAAAATTGCCGTATGAATAATCCTTAATTATCTTCGCGAAATACTCACGTGGCATTTGAGTACACTGGTGTCGAAACTCCTCTCGCAGCTGTCAACAAAGCACAATGCGGTGGTTTGCGACATAAACGTCGTGATGTCATTTGAAATAGTGGCGTTTATCAATGGTAACTGCACAAATCCGCGATAATCAGGCCCCTTGTCCCTCACTCTTACGGAAAATACCTGTACTGTGGAGCCCGTGATCAATTTACAAGCTTCCGTGGACAACTTGCGCTTCTCGCCAGGTTCCTTGAACACCGCGTCGCAATACTTATTCTTGCAGCAGAGGCCGCGCGAACCATTGTAAGTGCCGCACTTCGGACACTTCCGAACTCCGCGCAGAGTAGCCTTTCCCAGATCCGACAAGAGCTTCCTCAAGCGCTCCTCATTGGACATAGCTGCTGTGAATCGTGTAAATATATGTATATACTTATAGACATTTATTACAAACGTATATGTATATAAATATACTTGTAAATATTTATATATAATTATTTATGTATAATGTATATATTTATACTTACATATATTTATATATGATAATTACTTATTATTATTATATATATTAAATATTAAACATATTATATGTTCATAAATATTAGGGATACTCGGAAGTCTGCACGATGTATCAGGCGAAGTGACGATTCTTGTTCTAACCAATCATCCATTGAACCATGTAACATTATATGTCAAAAATCCGACAATCAGTAAGGTGAATACTTATTACATCATTGCAGCCAGTTGCAAGGCGCGAAAACGACGAAACGACCAAGTTTTCGTTCGTGCCGCCACTTTTTACTGAAAATACTACCGAAACTGTACTTCGCATGACTTGACATCGTTATTAACAAATCGTTTTCTTGTGCAAAACATTCGAGTCACGACGCGCGTCGAACGTTACCCGCGACGTTTACCTTCCAACGTCGCAGAAGCGATACGAGGATTGCGGTCGTCTGGAAAATACGTGCTTCTCTCGACAATCTGTATTTAAGAACAGGCACTTCCCGATAGTAAATAAATAAAGCCCAACGCGTGATATCGAGTACTGCAAACAGAGGGCGTTGATCGATCGTCAAATCGAGTTCATCTTGGATTACGACCGTATTCATATGACCGTTAAACCCGACTATGGATCAGACTACGGATTGGGGATTGAGATTGAATTCGGCCAATCAGTGCAAAGTTCACTAAACTCAAGTTTAGTGAGTCATGCTCTAATTGGTTAAATTTCAACCCAATCCTAATCCATAGTGTGGTACAAGCCTTATTGGCTGTATATGCATCAACACTTAGCCCTGGTAACGTTCATCTTGGCAACACTGGACGACAAGGAAATGCTGCCTCTGCCATCTTGAACTTCTTTGCTACCAGAGAGTTCACAGACGACATCATGAGGTTTGTACATTGTAATATATTTTTCACGAATCTCTACCAAGTATAACGAAACAAATGTGTGCGAATTCACCTGGAAATCGCGTTAAGACCCGCGTATATGTTCGCAAATGCGATTTCGCGGCGAATGTACTCGCACCGGCTTCGTCCACGTGCCCTGGACGATGAGGCTTGTCGCAGCACACGTGTTTGCTGCCGAAATATTGGCTTTACATAGCGTAACGGAAAGACTAATACTTTTCCGATAAATAGGACATTACAATGTGTCTTATCCTCGATGGACTATACCGTGTATAATTGCAACACGCAAGTGACTTTTTGGTTATTTCCATTACCTAACCACACTTTTCCTGTTTGCAGTTCGTTGAAGCTGCAGAAGAGGCTGGCAGCCTCTGTTATGCGATGCGGCAAGAAGAAAGTTTGGTTGGATCCAAATGAAATCAATGAGATCGCAAACACAAATTCCCGTAAGTTTCTCGTTTTCTATCAATTTGTAATAACATTGGCCAAATGTTGGTAGAAAAATTCATCGTACTATTTCTTTAATTTATTTTTTGACTACGTTATCTTGCTTCAGGGCAAAATATCAGGAAGCTCATCAAGGATGGCCTAATAATCAAGAAGCCAGTGGCGGTACACTCAAGGGCACGTGTTCGCAAGAACACCGAAGCCAGACGCAAAGGACGTCATTGTGGCTTTGGCAAGAGGAAAGGTACTGCAAATGCAAGAACGCCGCAAAAAGTATGTGTATTTTGATTGTTACTAATAATTAAATCTTACAAATAATAATTCACTATTATCTTTCTTTTCTATCACATAGATGTTAATAACTACTTGCTATATTTGTTAATACTTATTTGCACTTTATGTGCAAATATATATATAGGATGCCTCAAACTGTTCCTGTAGTATATAGATAGAATGGGTGAAATTAAATGGAAAAGTTATCTGCCATTTTGAAAAATTCGCAGTAGTTAGTAAGGAATTATTTTGTCTGAGCTAATAAACACACGGGAAAGGATAAACCAAATATTGTATAAAGGAAAATAGCTTATCTCTGAAAATTTCCTAGCAACGATGAATATCAATTAATTTCTAAAGGTAGAATAACGCAGCGAACATGCGACACAGGGATGTACACTGAAAAGAAACATGCCTCTTGCTACCAGTTGATATCCATCGTTATTAGGTCTTCAGAAGCCATTTTTCTTATACGGTGTCCGGACTACCCTTTCTCATGCGTTCATTAGCTCCAATAAAATAATTAATTCCTCACTAACTACTGCAAATTTTGCAAAATAGTAAATGACTTTTCTCCTCAGTTTCACTCGTTCTACCTGCATACCTCGGGAACCGAAAACGGATTAGGACATTCTGTATATTTTAGATATCAATATGGATTGTGTAATATTTACTTGACAATTACTTAATTTCACATTTCTCCAGTTTGTATGATCATGCATGTATTTTGCATTTTTAGGATTTATGGATACAACGCATGAGAGTCTTGCGTCGATTGTTGAAGAAGTACCGTGAGACTAAAAAAATCGATCGCCATTTGTACCACTCATTGTACATGAAGGCTAAAGGTAACGTCTTCAAGAACAAGAGAGTATTGATGGAGTTTATCCATAAGAAAAAGGCGGAGAAGGCGCGTGCGGAGATGTTGTCCGATCAAGCGGAGGCTCGCCGCACGAAAGTCAGGGAGGCGCGCAAACGACGCGCAGAACGCATCGCTTCGAAGAAGCAAGAGCTGTTGCAATCGTATCAACGTGAGGACGAGGCTGCTGCGGCGCAAAAGAAATAAATTCAGTACATTTAAGTTAACGTGTATTGAACTTAAAATTATACAAAAACATAAAGTCCGAATGTTCTTTTTTTACCGATAGTAAACTCGGATATGTACCCTTGAACTTATACTTAGTGTCCGAAACGGGCGTCCCGTGACACGGGCATCTCTTCGGAAACGGCAGGGCCGCCGGAGATGGAATCCCTTTGCGCACATCCTGATAAATGGCATATCTGGAGAGACTTGGCCGGTCCAGCTTTCCAGGCCAAGTGTTTGGACGGGTCTCGAAAAACGTCCTGGCGACCGTGTATTGGCAGCGGGATCCGAGAAGAAGTCAACCACCAAGATGGTCTGTGCGGTTCGGACGATTTAACATCGACTTAATCTACTTGTTTAGTGACATCCGGTCACATGGTGTAGCATCATAAATGTTTTCCAAAGTAAACGGTACCAAGCGGATGAGCGATTGGCGAAATCTGTGCGGACCGGCTGGGACGAAATTGCGAATACAGCGTGGACCGCAACGGGTTAAATTTGTCAGATGTAGAATTCTCTAGGGTGTACAGAAAAAAAACGTCAGGGACCTTATAAATATTCTACCCAACAGCCAATCAGCACATCCGGGAAAATTCGTGTAATCGAAATCTTGTAAATACCGCTTTAGTGATTCCGACACCACTACGGCCGTGAGAAAGTATTTCTAAGTAGTACTTCCGTCATTGTCTGTTTGTACCCATCTTCGTCTAATCTAAGCATAGAGATATAAGAATAGAGGGAACAAGGGATATATGCTACCTGTAAGTGGAAGTGATAGAGGTCAAGAGAGAGATGGATGCCGAGTGTCTTATCTGTCTCTTTCTAGACGAGCGCTGTGATTGGTTGTTACAATGAGCCACCAAGCGACCACGCGACGTCAGGAGGGGAGAAAGCAGACTAAAATTTCGTTTTGTAAATATGCGTGCACATGTGTGTAGAATTAAAATTCGTTAAATATTCGAACGTTAACAAAATAATAATTGGACGCGATTTGTTTAAAAATGAAGCATTGTTTGAAATACAAGGCGGAGTCTTATCCTGGATGTAACCGCAGTTTTCACTCGTAAGAAAGTACAAATACGTAACCTCAAATAATCATATGTTATTTTTTCCTACATTTAAAAAAATATGTAAATGTTGTAAGCTACCGAAGGATGTAGATATAAGGCGTAAATGGTTGAATATACTTCAACTACCTTTGTATTTTGAAGTGAAAACAGCATATATTTGCAGTGATCATTTTAGCAATGACAGTTCTTTGAATTGGATGAAGAAAAATGTATAGCTATATCGTCGTTGGCGCGACAGCCAATCCCAGCGCGTGACTAGAAAGAGACAGATAGGACACTCGGCATCCATCTCTCTCTTTGCTTCTATGACTTCCACTTACAGGCTTGTTCCCTCTTTTCTTATATCTCTATGTAACACCAGTCTGTTCTTTAGTTCAATGTTGCCAGTACTGAAAATCTCTACTTCATGTAACGTATATCATAGATTTTTAATACTGCCGGTGAATATGGGAATACAGCCGTTATAATTCAACGGCATTTATAGAGCTATAAAAATATCTCCCCAAACCCACCCTAGATAGCGTGTTTGATTCATCATGGCGAGTGACTCGAACATATGTTCCGTAGTTTTATGAGACTGGCCAGCGGTTTCGAATAAGTGTTAATCGCATCCACTAACAGCCGAGGAGTGCTCAAAGAACGAGTATTCTCACCGATCGAGATCTTACGGAAGAAAGCCTCGTTGAGTATTCGCGTCAGTTCGCGTTGAGAAACACGTGTATGCGCGATAGGTTAAATTACCGATCCGCATGAACGAATCGAGACGCGACGCAAGATGCGAAAATCCTCTTTTCTGCCGCGTTCTCTTGCCATCTGACAGCGACACTTTGCGCAATTGAAATTATCTTAAAATAAATCTCGAAATACACGCGCCGTTATCGTAGAATGTCGTCTCGGATTTTTAACAGACGCAGTTGACTACGCTCGGTTAGCGCGTCACGTTCCGTTAATTGTCGCTAATGAACGATGGAAGGAGATAACGAACGAACGAAGACCTCGTATATCACGCTTATTCGTGCGTGTCGTCGCAAATTATTATGTTGCGTCTCACACGATCATACTTTGATGTATTACGATATATCTTGGTGTGCGTCAGGATCTTGGTGCATATAAGGGAGCCAAATGCATCGATACTTGGATGCATACCAAGACATCGTATGCATCAAGACTGGTCGTTATTTCTAGTTCCGCTTCGCGCTCATCTCTTTCCTCTTCACTGGAGAATGGAACGTTCTTTTCGCTGTGTTGGCAGCCAGGGATCGTTATTATTAGTACGTCGCACGTTGATTCCTAAATGACGCAATATGAATCGTAGAGCATTTCCTTTCGTTACGCAATAATGAGGAGATTACTTCGTTATATAGATCGTTTCACAACTAATAATATATGCGTAACATTATCGATGCGCCTTCCAGATATATGTAAACAGCAGCAGCAGCGTCACTGCGGGAACAGTCGGTGGCTGGAGCGAGCCGCGCCGGTTCTGAAGGCGAGGGGATGAACGTGTCGATATCCTTAGCTGCGAACACAGCGGAAGGAACGTTCCACTCTCCGCTGAAGACGAGGGAAGAGATGAGCGTGAAGCAGAACGCGGTGAAGAAGAACAGCGAGATGAATAGCAGCAAGGCAGCGGAGCTCGGTTGCAGCAACGACGGCGTCAAGAACGAGGCTTCGTCTCGTCAGAAGAACCCGATGAAAAGCCCCGGGAAGGGCGGCAGGAAGAGCTCGGGGAGAAGCGCGGAGACGGCGAATTCACGAAGGACGGACGTCGCGGCCGACTCACAGAGTTCGCAGTCCGCGAAGAACACCGGGGAGAACAGTGTCCAAAATGACGCCACCTCCAAGAACGCGAAGTCGAGCGGGCCTGCGCAGAAGCCGGTTTCTACGAGCGAGAAGGCGGCGGAGAAAAGTGCTCCGGAAAAGACGGGAAAGCAGATGAAAGCGCGGGCGAGAAAGAGAACGAAGGCGAAGGGTAACAAGGCGGCGGCGGGAATCGCGTCTAGCGACAATAACGCCGGTCCTTCGATGGCCGACGGCACCAGCCCGGGGAAGAGCGTGGAAATGAGCGTTCTCGAAGACGCACCGGGGGACTCGAAAAAGCCGCACGTCGTAAGCGACGCTCGGTGTTCGCAGTCCGAGAGGGAGACCGAGCCGAGGCGGAAGGCGAAAGAAAACAGTGGCCCGACCACCATCTCCGAGGGGTTGAACAGTTGCTCACAGGAGTCGGCCTCCTCCAAGACGGCTGACGGGGAATCTAGCCTGCCGGGGGAGACGAACGTCGCGTCTGACTCGCGGAGCTCGCAATCTCCGAGAGGAAAAGCCATCTCCCCGAGCGAGGAGGTGTCGAAGGCGCCATCGCGCGAGCCTTCGTCGAAGACGACGGCTGATGACAAGTCGAGTCTCCCGGAAAAGACGAGGGAGGAGGTAAAAGCGGAACGCGAAGCGAAGAAAGCCGCAAAGGCGGCTGCTAAAGCGAAGGCGAAAAGCAAGAAGACGGAAGAGGCTGCGAGCCAGGTCGTCGAGGACAAGCCTGCGAGCGAGCCTCCGTCAGCTGAACAGATCTCGACGAAGAGCGCTACTGTGGAGCACGTCGTGGCCGACGCGCAGAGCTCGTGGAAGACTGACATCGCTGCGACCTCGTTACAGGCTCTTCAAGTCGCGAAGAAGACCGAGGAGAGCTCTGCGAGCAGCGCGACTCGACGAGGCCCGAACGCTCAAGCGGTGAGCGTCGAGTTTTCCACCGTCTCTAGACAGGGCAGTGCGACTTCCGATGGGAAGTCCGAGGACAAGAGCAAGGCGGAGCTGCGCGCCGAACGAAGAGCCAAGCAGGAAGCCCAGAGAGCGGCGAAGCAGCAGCAACAAGCTCCGACGCAGCAGCAGCAATCGTCCTCGAAGAGCGAAGACGCGAGGAGTCGAGAAGCGACGACTTCGGCGAAGCCGCGCACCGCGCAGGCCGCCGAAACCGCGAAGAAGGTAAACGCGAGGAAGGACAACGAGCATGAGGTGAATCTGTTCAAACACCTGTACAACGAGAGGGAGCATTCTCTGGCCCATGTGCCCAAAACGTCGGACATCCATCCAGCGATTATAGGGCTGGGCGCCGAGTATTCACGCCGGATGATCGTCGGCAGCAACGCAAGGTGCCTCGCGCTCTTGACCGCCGTCAAAGAGGTCATCCGAGACTTCGTGAAGCCGGAACAGGCGGACTTCACCCGTAGCCTCGAGGTGTACCTGCGGGACATAGTAGCTTACCTTCACAATTGCCGGCCGGTGGCCGTTTCGATGCAGAATGCGATTCGTCATCTCAAATGGCACATGACTAACTTCCCGGTCACCGTGTCGACGGATGAGGTAAGTGCTGCTCTCGGAGGAAGGGGAAACCCCGACTCGATGACGGAGATCTTGAGCGAATATGTAGGGTGTTGCATTTTAAACGACGCCCCCCCTCAAATGTCTCTTGAACATTGTGCATTTCGGGGAAAAATGTTTCCTACACAAATACGTGCGTTTTTTTTTAAGTTATAGTTATTGACTGTAGTTGTTAGAGTTACGTAAATTAGGTTTTACAGAATTTTAGAATTTGATGATTATTAGAGGGATAAATATTGTAACTTAATTTCAATTTAATTGAATTTTAATCTTGCGATATTATGAATTCTTGGATTGGAATTTTATTGCCAGATTCTCAGATTTCTTATGGATATTCTTCTATTTACATTTCAGGCGAAAACTATGTTGACAAATATAATAGATATCTACAAAAAGGAACAGATTCAATTGGCTGGCGAAGCGATATCCATAACTATACAAACTAAGATATCAAACGGAAATATTATTTTAATTTACGGATTGTAAGTATCCTTCGAATTGACAAGATTAAGTTTGCTTTAATTAAATATAAATTATAAATCTTTAAATCACATATATATGTAAATTACACATATATTCTGAACTGCTTGCCTATATGTATATATATATATATAGTGACGTGCAAAAGTTTTGAGCCAAATTATCTTTTTAAGATACATTTTAATATCGAATTGCTCTAAAAATTAATCGTGTGAAATAGTTGATATGGCAAACATACAAATAATAATGCAGTTAAAAATGTTTTAATTACATATTTTCTATTTATTTAGTCGAATAATATTTACCTGCATTTGAAAGTATCAAGTATATTTTGTTGCAAACTGTGACTTTATAAGCGCGTGATATATTTCAGCTCATCCTTAATTTGCAATATATTAATGGACGCGCATGCTGCGGGCACGCAATTCCGCGTTATCGTAGTCGATGGCAGACCATGGTTGGAGGGGAGAGAACAGTTAAGACGTTTAGTAAAACATGGGATCAAATGTTCATACATGTTCATCAATGCTGTGAGCTTTATTATGCCAGAGGTGATTAACGCTTAGCTGACTAACGCAAAACGATACGGATTAAAGAACCGAAGATACATAAGCAAAGCGAGTATAATTTTAAGAAATTTCAATCCTCGTTGTCTGAACGACGTTGAAAACTCCTTTGAAGTTTCGAAGCCCCGTGTATATTTTCAGCTTCTCGGTATGTTTATACCTCTCAGCTTTTGTATCTTCTGAGCTCTGATCTGAGCTCTATTTTTTTTCTTTTATTTAACGTCTAACAAACTGATGATTTCATTTTACGTTGCCCAGGTTAGCAAGGTCTTTCTCGGAGCGCATGCAATATTGGCCAACGGCGCGGTGATGTCGCGAATCGGAACCTCGCAGATTGCCTTGATAGCGAAGGCCTTTAATGTGCCAGTTTTAGTGGCATGCGAGACACATAAGACATGCGGACGAGTGCAGACCGATTCTATCGTGTACAACGAACTGGGTAAGCACAAACACTTATTATTCGCACATATGATTATATATATTATTTTCTACTGTTATTTTATTATACACTACGTAACTTTATCATAACTTTAATATATCTTAACTTTATATATTTAACTTCATCAGTCTTGGTCCATAATTTTACTTTAAGACGTAAGCAGTAAGCAATTTGATCGATCACAATCGTTTATTAGAAGAATAATCGACCGTGGTTGGTCAATTTGCTTACTGTTTATATTTATATTTTATATACTTTTGACTTTATTATCTACTATTATTTACTACTCTTTATACTTTTATATGCTACTTATATTCTATTTTATTTACTACTATATTCTACATTTTTAACTTTATTATATTTTTACATAAGTGCAACTTGACCGATTCTCTGTTCATCCGTCTATATATTCGATTCAAATGGTCTCATTATCTTGTAACTTCTTGTAAATTAACTTCAATTTAATTGAATTTTAATGTCTAGAGTCTTCCATACTATTTAGTGACTATTATACTTGTTCATTTCTTTTGTTCTTCCCATTTTAGGTGACGCGGATGACCTCGTAAATTCACACATATATAGCAACTCAAGAAAGTCTTTGCTCACCAACTGGCGGGCGAGGAAATCGTTGAATCTCTTAAACATCATTTATGACGTAACTCCAGCCGATCTCATCACTGCCGTCGTCACGGAATTGGCTATTTTGCCGTGCACCAGTGTTCCTGTGATCCTACGAATTAAACCTTCAGAGTTTTAAATTCCTATTATGCTTATCTCTGCCTCTTTCTCAAATGTAGAGAATTTGCTTCCCTAAATTGTCTTGAATGTATATTAAGAATATTTTAACTGCGAAGCACCTAAGTACAGAGAAAAGTTGAGGATATAATTAGGAAAAAAGGAGCAACAGCAGGAACTCGGTAGGAACTTTAAACGTTGGGATATTTTGGTACATCTTCTTTATATCTTTTTATCGCTTAAAGATTTGGATAATTCGTTCTAAAATGAAATTTCTCGGTCCGAGTTTTGCCAAGAAGATATGAATCGAATAAAAGTAAGGATAAACAACGGAGAAGGACTTCCTAACACATTTTCCTCCCTTAAGTATCTGTCTGAGACATTTTTCGGAAGTAAGCTCTTTGATTGAGCCCTGCGTGATGTTGAAGAAGTGACAGTTATTAGAAAAGAGTTGCACATGCATTATTTGAAATTGCTAAGTACAACGTGTATGGTGCATATTTGTTGCGCGCCATACGACTAACGATTATTCGACAAGTATTCTATGAAGTAGATGAATTAATATTGGTTCATATTGCTACGTATATATATAAAATATATATATTGTATTGTGTATATATACGTTATAATTAACTTTTTAAATCAAATTGCGGTTGCAGATATTAGTGAATTTCGCTTAGCAGATATCTAACAGACTTTCTAACGACGAATATGTGATTAGTGTTTTATATATCTAACGATAGGATATTATACTTAAGGCAATACGATGCAACATTGACGTTAGTTGTAAGAAATATAGGATGCGTCCCTCGTAGAGTCGATTCGTTTTTACGAAAATTGTATTTACCGAGACTTGATTTCCGTTTTATAATGTTCTCGCGTTTGATTAATAATCGTTTCATTTGTTTGATCATTAACATAAAGGTTTGTAAAGTATTAATTGTATCTATATTAATGTGTCTGTTGATTGTGTTCCGATAAAAATGCGAGAAATGAGAATGACTAAAGATGTAAGGATGCGAGAATGGCACTTTTAGTCTCGTAGTTATTAAGAATATTACTTTGCTGAATTAAAAGAAGAGAAAAACTACTGGCTGGTTGCAATGTAGAATGAATTTAAACCAGAAGCTCCGAGGATAGAATAGAGCGAAGAGGAGTCCATAGATCGGAGGAGGAAGAGTCGGCTTTTGGATGGATTAACATCTACGGTGAACAGGAATATTTATCACCATTAATTTACCGCTTATTTATCGTCGAAGTTTTACATATATAGTGTGAAGGTTAAGGGGTTACACTCTGACAGATTGAAAAAGATAAGTGATTTTGGAAATTTTTTTGGCTAAACAATGAAGTAAATGAAAAATCTGTTATAAGGCTTTTGTTAAGTGACATTTTAAGAATAAAATAATATTTTTTAACTTCTCGTCAAGAACAAAATGGCGGGTGTGGAGGCGTTGTACGGAAGGTCGTTTGACGACATAGTCCAATCGGCGTTGCGAGATTCTGCCACCCGGTGTGACTTAGGCCACGATACTAAAACTATTTATTTTCAACATGATATGATCTAAAGAAATACGTAGGGGATTTTCTGAATATTGATTTTTGTGAAAATGGTGAACACCTGCAAGAAAGCTTCGTTTTTCGGCCAAGAAAATGGTGAACACCTGCAAGAAAGCTTCGTTTTTCGGCCAAAAATTTTGTGTTAAAAATGTCGATTAAAAAAAAATTTAATATATCGCAAAATCTCTATACACTTCTCTAGATTGTATCAATTGGAAGATTCTGTCATAATTGGAAATAAATCGGATAAGTAGTTTATAAAATCCCCGCAACGCCAACTTTAGAAAAGTGATTTCGAGAAAAACGCGTTTAAAGATTTGCTTTACAATATTTCGTGTTTAAAGTGCAAAATATCAAATTTACCTTTACTCTGTAATTCCTGCACTATATAGCTGTCCTAAGTTAATATTCGCCTCTTCTTCCTTTCGGCTTGTTTAAACGATCTCCATGCGTCTTTGGCGACATCAGACACGCTCAGCTGCCTTTACGCGTCGAATGTCCGCATTGCTGCAAAAATTGTAACAATTATGGTCAATAATCAGGTTTAACACTTCCATTGAGCTCATCAATCCATCGTTAAAATTGTAAACAACAATATTTGCTGTTATATCTGGAAGAATTTTATTACTCGAAGATGTTTTCGGTGCTATTGACCACATAACAGTATTTGCTATTGACCACACAACAAAATTTTCATTATTGTTTTTTGTACGTGGTCAACATATAAGGTCCGTTCGTTTTCGCTGCACTAAAACTGCACTAAAACTATACTGAACTGAACTGAACCGCACTGGGAAAGACTAGTACAGAATAGTCCAGTTTAGTGCAAAAGTGCAATGAAGAGGTCTTTTCGTTTTCGCTGTATCGCTGAAACGCCAGAGTATAGTAAATAACATGGCGCATCACGTGGCATTATTTGATTTTTCTGACGAAGAGGATTTTGTTGTAATACAACCACTATTACAACTCATTGTAGACGAAAACGATGAATGTAATATACAACTAAATATAGCGAATTTATTAATAATTTATAATATTATATGCCCTACCGATCATAAATTTAAATAAACTAAATATAAAATAAATATAAATATAAAATCATAAAGATATCTTGACATCTTAAATTCATCCTTGTGGTATGTTTGGACATTTCTGCTGTGTATATGTGTGTGTGATGGTATAATATTAACAATTTTTGAAAATGAAATAAAGAAGATGTTTCACACATTTCAATATAATGCAAGCCACATACCTGATAGATACTTTTCGTATAAATTTCCGTTACGCTTACATGCACTTCCAAGCTACACTTTCATGTACTGCACTGACCATACTACCTTCTGACTCAGTGCAACAGTTCACTGAACTGCCTGCATACTGTTGCACTCATGTTGCACTGCGAAAACGAACAACGTTGACGACGTCATGATGATGTCATTCTCGATAAAAAGAACGCTTTAGTGTAAACCCTTTGCACTGGTATGCACTAGTGCAGAAAATGTTTCGAAAAAAAACAGACCTATTGTTTCTTGGACACAGTGATATCTGCGTAAAGACCGTATCAGACGGAACTTGACATAATTGGAAATATTGTAATTATATTGGTGACGAAGACAAGATATTTAAAAGTATTATACATGTTCAGCCTTATGCTCGGAGACTACGGATTGGAAATTCAGATTAAGTTGAAATTTAACCAATCAGAATAGAGTTCGCTAAACACAAGTTTAGTGAATCTTGCTCCGATTGACCAAATTTTAATTCAATCTCAATCCTAATCCGTAATCTGATACAGGCTTTATAGCTTGTCAATTAACTTTTCCGCCAATTCTAATATATGGCTATGAGCGTCCAAGTTATGTTTCACGCGTCATTTTGTACTAACCTCCTTTCTTCTTTATAATCCATAAGTGTCGGCCCACAATAAGTATTTTAAGCTTTAAGAAACTTACCAATCACAGTTAACTAGTACTCTTCACATTTGACTGTGATTGGTCAATTTCTTAAAGCTTAAGGCTTAAAATACCTATTGTAGACTGACATTAATCTAACTTCTGAAAGCAGCTAATCTGTTTTGACGTCCCCTATGGTCGTTTTAGCTGCGTTGTTGAAATAAGTATAGCTTGTCTTGCTTGAACTTTTGCATCAGTTCAGCAACGTAGCTGAAAAGAACAGACTAATGGACTTTGATAATGTCCACAAATAAATAATCTCGCGTAGTTGAATTATGTTATGTATATAACATGTATATAAATAAAAATTCGTATGATACGAACGATCGATGTTAATTGTAAGATAAACAAATGTATTGTATTGCTGCATGATCGTGCTTTCTAACAGAACGATACAGCCGAGAAGATGAGATACATTAAAACAGTGTCGTTTAAAATGGAGATGTTGAAGAAAGATACATTTCAGAAGATTCTGATAAAAAATCTAGGCCTGAATTCTGACGAGGTCAAACTGATTGTCGATATGAACAACACAACATCATATGCTAAACATCGGTTAATAAATAACTGTTTACTATGCCAGGTGTGTATAACAGTGTAATTCCTTGGCAATCACCGTCGTCATTCACCCATGTGGCAATATAATTCTTTCTCTTTAATCGTAATTTTACCGATACAATTCAGAGACCGACAAGAAATTGTCGAAAATCATGTTTGTTTGTTTTAGAGGTACAAGGTCGATGTGAGACCATTCAGAAACCTCCAGTATTGCCTGGGGTTACTTCCTCATACGCTAGAGCACAGGATCAATATACTAAAAGATATAGGAGTGCAAAACTTGAGTGTGACTCTGATAAGCAAGTAGGTAAAAACATGAAACATCAAATATTATTTTTCGCATGAAGAATATAAGAAACTTTTAATAACTTTTCAAATTACAGAATCATGAGTTACTTAAACAAACCTGTGCTTAAATTTAAATTGATAGCCAGTGTCCCAATGCAACAAGACATAAAGAAGAATATATTCAGCAAACTCCACGAGTCTCCGATGGATAAGTCCCAGTTAGAATCGTTGCACAATCTAATGAAGGTCAAAGAATATTACAAAAAGTGTTTCCTGTCCTGCAAAACTGATATATTTAATTTGCCTGGCCTAGACGATGAGATATTGTTGAACACCGGTGTGAAACATAAAAGTATAAGCATGATTGCGGAGACATTGAAAGTGCTCAGGCTTGATCTCGGCTGTAACAATGAATATGTGAGTAGAACTGATGTTAAGAAGAAATTAAACGCTATACGTGAACAAACAAACAGTTTTTAAGATAATATGATATAGCAATATCACGGTGCATATCATGATATATATTACATTGCGATGTAACATGTACATATATATTGCAATATACATTCTGCCAATAACATGGTCGTACAATATTATTGCGTTTCTTTGTCTTTTATAGATATACAAGAATCCCAAGATCCTTATTGCTTCTGCGCAGAATGTGAGATCACTGTTGAGCGGCTTCAGGGACACAGGTCTCGTTGGGATGTCGATCGAGGAAGCTCTGAAGAAGCATCCTTTCTTGTTGTTGGAAGACGCGAACAACATGAAGCAGTTGCTACAGTCGTTCGAACGCTATGACATACCGGAAGAATATGCGCGTAGATTCATGAATATCTTCACTTTGGGCAATGAATTCTTCGTCGAACGAATGGGACTGATAATGAAACATCCGGACTTACATCTGTGGTACAAGTATCCGCGAATCTTGCAAATGGTCTTCCATACAAATATGGCCATGGAACGTGCGGAATACCTTCGTTATGTGAATCGCATCAAGTGGGCGCGCGCTCACACGATCTTGTCGCAAAAGAAGTTAATGGATCGGTAAGCGACGAAGAAAAGCGCCGTTTCTCCATCGTTATTCACAATTTATAGAGATACAGATACACCCTGACCCGATGCACTTGTATTCCAGATTTATTCAATACGGTGCCAGCACCCTTATGTCGCCGAAGCCTCTACGGTATCTGCTCAATAATAAATTGAAACTTCAGCCGAAGAACGTCGATCTCTTCAAGAAATTGAAGAGGCATCCGCATTGGAAAATAGCCGGTTTCGACGATATCGAGAGGATGTTGGATTACTTGATGGAGAATTTCACAGTCGATGAAATATGCTGTAATATACACATCGTACTTTACTCGCGGTAACGGTCCCCTACGAAAATAAAGAATAAAATTATTATATTTTCCGTAGAACAAATGATCGTATGAACGCTAAACTGCTTCCAGATCCACGGTCGAGGAACTGTTGGCCGATCTAAGGAAGAAGTATTCTCAGAGTACGGAACATTCCTTCACCAATAGTCAATATTTGGCGCTCTGCCTGTATATGCTGGAGAAGGACACTCACTTCACGGGCGATGGTATCTGGAGCAAAGGACACAGCGTGCAAAAACGGCCAGTGTCGCAGAATCAAAGTGCCACAAACAGGACCGACAGTGATGCAAATGTTGATGTTTCAAGTGTCAAGAACAGCAACAAAATCAATTCTAATTTGCACGACAAGAACGGGATATCTATGACGACGATATAGTGAGAAATACATCGTGTACATAGATATCAAATGAATTGAAGGTCACATTACACCGCAGGAAAGTTTTGTAAAAAGAAAAAAAATACAGATGAAAAAGTTTATACATGTTAATTTGTAGAAACTCTTCATCGACGTTCGTAAAAGTGACCGAATATTTGACTGCACACCCCGAATAACGACCTTGTGGGTCGTTCCGTTTAACATTTTTCGGGCCACCGACAACATAGTAATGTCGCGCGAGTTTTGACGCTCGCAGTCTGTTGACGATGTAGTATCATTGCGATGTAATTAATATTAACGATGGATGAATATATTTGAATATATTTGAAGTATACGAAAGAGCAAAAATTCATAGAAGCAAAAAATTAATAGAAATATGTCCGATGGAAATTTGTCATCAGATGACTACGTTATTGCATCTTCAAAAGGTATACAAAATTTCTTACAATCAATTATAATAAATAATATTCAAAGTGAAGTTTACAGTTTATTTCATCATGTGGAAATAAAAAAATTTGATATTTGATCAAATTTAATATACTCAGAAAAATTATATTTATAGTCTCAAAGGATCAATGTACCTGCGTTTGACGTCTTTAATTGATAAAAAATCATCTTTAACTTTCTGTAAGAGAAATAAAAGTAAATGCAAAAGTTGAAATTTATTATATTCATTGTTAAAAAAAAAATATGAAATTTACCATCGAGAAAGCCGATGCCATGTGCTTTGATTTTAACAAGTCCTTTTACATCGGTCTTTTATTTGCAGTCAAAAAATGCGGCTAAGTATGAATCGTTGGCTGAGTTGCTCGAGTCGGAGAGCGCGTCAACATTGTACAGAGCGCGGATCGCAAAATGTTAATATTACGGAGAAACCGATGGTGGCTGACCGATCTGTTCGCGCGTGTGTAGAAGTGTGTGGAAGTGGGGAACATACGTACGAGAAATTGGCTTCATATCACTCATTCATTTATTACAAATTATTCTCACATAAAAATCGAATACATCGCGATACAAGGCAAGATTATTTTGATTAAAATTCACATTTCTTATATAAAGACACTGCGTGAGGCGTTAATTACTCTTCGAAGGCACGTAAATATCGACGAACCGAATTGTTACGAATCCGTAATAATGCATTTTCCACTTTTTTTTTGCTTCCTCTCGCTTACGGCGTTCCGTCGTTAACCGAGTAGACTCGAGGAGGACACCGTCGCTCCTCGACAATGGCGCGCTGAAGAGACACGAATAAACCGAGTTCCCATATCGGTGTTGAACCGAACACGCACGCCGAGAGCGACAATTTCTACCTCATACCTTTCGCGTCTCAGATTGCGTAACTTTATGTGTATCGTTCCGCCCGAGCGTTCCGATTCGAGGAAGCTCCCGAAACGGATAGATCGGGCGTGATCACGAGAAATTGACACGGTCACGTAATCCTAGCTTCAATCGCGCGCTTCGAAATAACAGAAGTAAGAGCGGTTTAAAGATACACAACTTCCTCGACCTCCTCTCTTTAAATAAAACGGTATCTCATATCCTCCCTCTTTCTCTTCTCGTGACGTCCTTATATACGAGACACGACGTCGACTTCTCCGGTCGAAAGCGGCGGAATCGGTTCCACGCGATCGCTCGCTCGCGAGAGCGAATTCGCGGACGACGTTCGAGCGCGCGAGTTCACTCATCCCCTTCACGTTACTCACGACCCGTGCGGAGTTCCCAGCGGGAACGCTGTCGAAGTCGTCCGTGCGTCGGCGAAGCATCGTCGTGAGAGACGACTGACCGACTTACCGGGGGAGCCGCTCCCTTCTCTTACGATAGAGGCAAAGATGAGGGTGTGAAATTTTGGAGCCCGCGTACCATGGACTCTAATACTCGTCGCGCTCGCGAGACACCGACGGGTCGCGCCGCCGTCCGGGAGGCGGCGGACCGCCTAGAAGTGATCTAGAGCGCAGGAGGCCGCGAGTCAGTTCATAAAAGGAGGCAACGGCACGTAGCTCTGCTGGCTGTTCGGCTCGCTCTTCACCATCACCTGGTGCTCCTTCATCGCCTGGCGCGCCTGCGGCGAGTGCATACCGTAATCGGGTTTCTGCTCCGTCGGCTGCTGCTGTTGCTGTTGCTGCTGCTGCTGCTGGCCGTAGTCGGTCTGCTCGTGCGCGTACTTGTCGGCGAGGCAGCCGCCGCCGTGCTCGTCCTCGGACATGCCCGAGTTGCCGAGCCCGTGGTGCCCCGGCGGCGAGTGCGTCGTCACCATCGTCTGGTAGTCGGCGCGGGTGAGCGGCCCTGGACCCGGCGGCGGTGGCGGGCTGCCACCGCCGCCGCCGGCCGGGCTCATGTAGTCCTGGTGGACGCGCATCGCGTTCGCACCGGCCGCCGCCGGAGTGGAAAAGAGCGCGGCGGTAGCCGCGTCGTGCTGCGGCAGCATACTGGCGGCGTAGGAGTAGGCGCCGCCGTTGCCGCCGGCCCCGGGCCCACCGCCGAACGTGGAGGTCGAGTACGGCGAGTTGGACGGGCTCAGCAGGTTCAAGTGCGGCGCCAGGTCGTAGGCGGGTGAGTACGGCCACGCGTCCGGCGGTGCCGCGGCCGTGGTCTGCGACGCGAACGGGTTCAGGGTGTTGTTCAGGGACGTGAAGGAACCTGCGGATCAGCCGTGCTTAGGATTCTCTTGGGAGAATTCTTAGAAGATATTTTAATAATCATATTAAAGTATCTTATATTAAACAAATATATATATATTTTTTCTAATATAAGATACTATATATATATATTCCGCAAAAATTTTGAGCGTATGCGCTTTCTCGCTTCTGACAACTTTGATCAAGACTGACTATGACGAGAAAACAGAAGTCTTAGTATATATTATATATATATTCTTATAAATAACGATTTTGAGTAACGGTGGTTATTTTTTTCTATCTCCGTTAATAACGGTAACGTCATTGTATTTTCTGGATANTATAAGTAACGATTTTGGGTAACGGTGGTTATTTTTTTCTATCTCCGTTAGTAACGGTAACGCCATTGTATTTTCTGGATGGTGAGAATGAATAAAATAGTTACTTTTATTATTCGTACATGTAGAATATATCTATATGAAGTGAAAAATCGTAAGAAAGTAAGTCTTCAGAACTTGCAAAGAAGATAATATATATATATGTAATATATATATATATATATATATATATATTCTATTATAACTTGTAAAGAAGATAATATATATATATATATATTATCTTCTTTGCAAGTTCTGAGGACTTACTTTCTTACGATTTTTCACTTCATATAGATATATTCTACATGTACGAATAATAAAAGTAACTATTTTATTCATTCTCACCATCCAGAAAATACAATGGCGTTACCGTTACTAACGGAGATAGAAAAAAATAACCACCGTTACCCAAAATCGTTACTTATAAGAAGTAACTAGCGACTTTACAAGTAACACTATCTTCTCAACTCCATGTAGAAGAAACAATTTGATTAAGTTCACTTGAAATATACTAATCAAGCGCGCTTTGATTGAAGGAAACCAAATTTCTGATTGTAAGGACCGAATTTGACCTAGAATAAGATTATTATTTTTACTTCAACTAAGACGCGTTTGGTTGGTACATTCCAGGTGAATTTGAACTCAGACCTATTTTCCCGTGTAAATAATTCTCTAACAACTTTTCAACGTTCTAGAAGAAATACGAGAGTTTGTTAATTTATTTCTTAATATTTCTTTGCTCCTTAAAAATAAAAATAATGACGTCAGAGACTTCGTGATGTGTACAGAGTCAACTTTCACAATGAAAATATACCTGACAGACCGGGACTGGCTGATCCCGCGGCCATATAACCGGTGGTCTTGCGCGGCGGTTCCTTCTTCCTCCACTTGGCGCGACGGTTCTGAAACCACACCTGCACGCGTGTCTCCGACAGGGAGAGCCTCATGGCGAGCTCGTCGCGCGCAAACACGTCCGGGTAAGGCGCCCGCTCGAAGGCCCTCTCCAATTCCTCCAGTTGGAAAGACGTGAAGGTCGTTCTGGAGCGAAGAAGAAGAACGAGGGAGAGAATGTGAATTGCCAAAGTTTCATTTACGCTGGAAAAATGAACAATTAACGTGTTCTCGCGTGTCGTATGAATACCTCGTCTTCTTCTTTTTAATGTTGTTACTGTCAGTCTTCTTCTTCGAATCCTTCTTGGCTGGCTGCGCTTCGCTGCTGACTGCACAATAGTAATATATTTGTTGAATTATTTGGAGAGTTACGAAAGCCACTTTTCGAAAGCAACCCGTTATTGTTACTCGTTTCACATCGACGGAAAGTAACTCGTTACCGTTGTTACTATTTATTTTGGAAGAAGTAACTCGTTACCGTTATCGTCACTCGAAGAAGTAACGAGGCGTTGGAAATCTCATACTATTTTTTTTTTACCAAGTTTCGAAAACTTCTTTTCTATACGATTCTCATTCCGTGTAGATGTATTTTATATGTGCAAAGTAACGATGTAAGTATATTCGATATCGTTACCTAGAAAATGTAATAGCGTTACCGTTACCATTACTAACGGGAAAAGGTGACGTTATTATCGCAAAAAAGTAATTCGTAACGAATAACGACATTACAAATAACACCTTACTTCCCAACCTTGCTCATCATTTATTCCGGAACGGAAAGATTTCCGTGGGAGATTTCTAGTCGCTCAATTGATCTCGGTTGTCTCAACCGAATTTCTAACGCGGCTGAACGTTCCCGCGAATGTTAGGAGAAACAGATATCATTTCTTGCCACCGACTTTTCATTTCCCGTCACCGAATTTCCCGAGCCGACTTTCTCCCGTGCGACAGAAAAAAAGGGACCAAGTCGTTATCGAAAAAAAAAAAAAAAATTAATTCGCAACAAGGCAAGTTGTTACAAGTTTCGTGTTACTTCCTAACTGCGAATAATTTATCGAATAGTTTGTTCCGTGTACGAAATATTTTATCCGTCGCCCGGCAAACACCAAGTAACAGTGACACAACTGTTGCGATTTTCCACTCGACAATGCAAATGCAATATAACACGAGTATTACACACTTGTTACTTGGTGTTTACTCGGATAGTCATTGAATCGAGAGTTCTTCTTCTCTTCTTGTCAATCGGCATTCTCTGACATTCTCGAAATTCGAGATCCCTGAAACGAACGAGGTGGTACGAGGGTCTACTACCGGGGGCGAGGGCGTTGATGGGATCGTCCGGCTTCCTCTTGCCGAGCGCGTTGCCCAGCTGCAGGCCCTGCTGCAGCGTCGTCGAGGTCGGCGTCACGCTGCCGGACGTCGTGGACGTTGTGACGTCTTGGGCCTGCGCCATGGGCGCGTACATGCCGGACAGCTCGAGCTCCTTCAGCTCCTTCTGCTGCTGCTGCTGCAGCTGGTGGTGCTGGTGATGCGCCGACGGGCTGTTGGGCGAGTCCAGCTTGTGAATGTGCCCGCCGCTCGGCATCAGGTCGCCGCCGTGATGGCCGCTGTGCAGGCCCAGCATCACCTGGATGCTGTGAACCCCGCTGCCGCCGCGCGCCCCGAAGTCCGAGAAGAGCGGGTCGTCGAAAGGAGCGCCGTCCATCTTCGCGCTTCCTTCTCAGCTGCCGAGCTTGAATCTGAGGTGCGGCTTTCAGCCTTCGGGCGAAGGCGCAACTAGGCGGATAATCCAATTCGAAGCGGAAATTCGAGCGGATCGCACCGGGAATTGGACGGTGACGAGTTCGGGCTGATTCACACTTCCGACGACTTCTGGCAACCGATTGTTCTTCCTCCCGAGGAGCCGAAGCGCGGAGGTATCCCCCGCGAAATCATAACTTCAAATTTGCCTCAGGCCGCCTGATTGCCCTGAAATCGACGCGTCCGATGTATTTTTTTTTTTCTTTTTCCCGGAGGAGCGGAAAAACGAGTTCCCGTCCGGAAAAACCGGAGGAGGAAGAAATCAAGTCGTTGGGAACGGCGCTTCGACCCGGCTGCGAAGCATTGAGATCCTCTCGAGCGGGCACAAACGACGAGCCGATATTCCCCACCAAACGGTAACCTTGATGAACGTTCACCAACACCGATAATCCGATCGACTCACGGGTGATCGATTAACTAAACCGATTAGCCCGCCACGCAATTACGGCTGTCACAGTTCATCGTCCACGAGATGCGATCTATCGTGAAGTCTCTTCTTCCTCTTCGCTTCCTTCATCAACTGACACGCCCGCCGGTCGAGCGTGAATTTTGATTGCGGGGGATCGCCGACCGCCCCGATTGAATTAAGAGCCCGGAGCAACGGTGAGCGTCGACTGTTCTTCCTCGGGTCTCTCGAGCGCGCTTCAGCGACTCCGCTTCCCGGTTCCCGGTGGTGGAGCCGCCCTCTCGTCGCGGGAGGAAGGAAGAAGCGATCCGCCTGTACGCACACCGTGACGACGGCCGCGGCGACGTCGACGACGCGGAGTCTTGCGCGGCAATTGCGATCAATTGTTGCCCGGCTTGTGATTAATTTTGATTAGTTTTAAGCGGCGTTAACTCGCGCGATATGCGCTCGTCGGCACGGGACCTGCTTGGAGGACCGACGACGACGACGACGACGACGACGGGAAAGACTACGACTGCTCCACACCACCTCTCCGCCAGTGCGAGCCGCGGAGAGCCGACTCCCCGACGCGCATCCGCTCGCTCTCTCCCCGAACCGTATATCCTCTCTTCTCGCTATCGGGACACCACTCTCGCGCCACTACTCCGTCCCGGACACTCTGGCTAATCAGCCGCCACTCACACAGGCTTATATTTTCGACGACGCGCCGGCCAGGCCGCCCCCATACTCGGGCCCCGGCCAATCCTGGCCGGCGATGACCGATCGTCGCCACGGCCGCCGCCGCGTTCCATGCGGGCGCGGTGATGCTGCCTCACTCCGGTCCACCGCCGCTCCTGCCCCCCGCGGGCCCCACGGCCGCTCGCCGCAGCGACCGCCTCCGACTTGCGCGCGAAAAAGGGTGCGAGGTCAACGCGCGGGGGTAGACAGGTCGGGCCCGTGGGAATTAGTCGGAAGTGTGCCGGTCCCTGGGAACCCGGGGGACCAACCTGATCGTTGCGTAGCCGCTGCGTTTCCGTCTCGTCGATGGACGATCGACGATTCGCGCTTTCGTTCATATTCCCTTTTCGTCGCAAATCCGTTTACTCGCCAAAGGCTGTCATCGGCCTTTTCACTTTCTTCCCATTGATTCGCAATTAGTAGCGGTGGTTAGATCGGAGGCCCTGTGAATTTCTTCGAATGGCTGCGGAGAGCTGCGATAGCATGTTTGAGCTCTGAGAAAGCTCTCGTCCGGCAGAGTGCTTCGATCCGAAATTCTTCCGTCGTCAGATTTGTCCGCTCTCTTCTCTCTCCATTAATTTTCTTATTAATCGTTCGTTTTGTATTCATTGTCGTTTGCAGCGTGAACCGGTCCGTGTCCCGGTCGATATCCCTCTAAGTTAAGTTCCCCCGAGATCGTCCTCTCCCGTTGATCCCGCGATGCAGACGACGAGGACAAGTTCTGCAACGGAAGTTCATTGGCACTTCGTACAGGATGTGCATTCCCGCACGCGTAACGTTAACGCGACATTTAAATTCCGGAGTGGAAGCCGAGTAAAATCCATCGGTTTTCAAACGTTCCAGCCGTGTTATGATATCATTAATCCCGCGTGCGAACAAACATCTCGAAGTCAATACCGTCTGCTCTTCTACAGCTGCATCTTCCGAACCGTCTTGCGATCCTCCCGTTTTCCTCTCTCTTCCACCGAGTGTCAAATAATGTTTACTTCGTTTTAAGCGCACACTTTACCTCGTTTTACAACGTAACTTAGTATAGCTTGAAGAACATACCTGATGAAGCGTCCGGTGAGTTGCACCCTTTTCTAATACTGAAACTACTACAAAACTGAAGAAAAACTAACCAGAGCCATATATATATTATATATATATATATATATATATATATATATANTATATATATATACACACATACATATATATCGCTAGCCATAAACACGCGTCACCATCGTCGCGCACATCTGCAACGTGTATTCCGTTTCACCACAAGAACTCACAGCCTTTAACGACGGTGAGACGGAAAAGGGAAGAAAAAGATCATCGCACGCCAGTCAACCGATGCCGATCAGTACGCGACGATCGCGACGACGGAGGGCGTCGCGACGCGGCGCGCACCTTGGTCGCCTCGAAGAGATGAGATCCATGTCGGTTGGCCGGCGGCGTGGCACTGAGAGCTCTTAAGCGCAAGCTCAATGAAATCAGCAATCGCCAGGAATTGCCTCGAATTGGCCCAATCAAACTACTACCCCCCGTTCCGCGTGTGTACGCGCGTATATTAACCGCTAATTTCGTCGACGGTAATTAGTGCGCCGCGCCGATTTCCTCGCGGCCACTGCTCTTTCCGTTCACAGCCGCTCTCTGTGACCCCCTGACTGGCCGCCGATCGACCTTATTGCCACCTTCGCGTCTTGCTCTCGGTGGCGATCAGGTGACCTTCCAGCAGGGTTGGCGAGGTTATTTTCCCAAGAGTAGCTCGACCCACCATGCTGCTCGTTGCTCGAGAGGGTAACTCATTGCCATCGATATTGCTTGTTTTGAGAAATAATTATTATAATTAATAGTTATCGTTAGTCGAGGAGAAGCGACAAGTAACGAGTCGTTCTACAATTTTCCTTGCTTTTTTTCATCAACTTCTTTTCGAAAACTTCTCTACGCTCTGCTGTCGCATCTGCCTCTTACAAATATATTTTACACACGTTACATCATCGCTATTTGGTCTCATTCTATTTATCGTTTTCTTTTTTAAGTTTCTAATTACCAACAGGAATCCTGACGTTCAAACGTTTGATTTTATAAGCAATATTGATATATTTCGTCGAAAGTTCACTTTAAACAATCTGTTCTGTATCATTTTCTAATTTAAATTCTTTGCCTTGGCGAGAGACGTAAGACTGTTTATGTTTGTTGTCTACTACTTCTCGCATTGTCCGACTTTTTCGAGAACATTCTCGAAATTCGTTATTTGTTATTCATTATTCGTCGTTGACAATCGCTGCCTTTATAATCGACAGCGGCTCTCGATAACACGAGCTAATTTTTGACTTTCAACTAGCTAGACTATCCGATCACATACAAGACACCGCTCGAAATTGATCCTTTCTAAATAAACCAGTAAGGACAATAAAGAGTTCATTAATCGGCGCCTGTAACCATCATTCTCGCAACCAGGAAATTAAGCTAGAGGTTCCACCTCGTTTGCGTCACTCGTGGACTTCCCGAGGCTACACGCAAAATCATCAACATAATCTGTGATTCTCGAAAATTCCATATATGCGTATATTTTCGATTTTAATCATCTGAAGATGTTATTCATTGAAGATTAAGATCTAATTATCGAAGATCGAGTGATGTATTTCATATAAAATTCATTCGGACGAAACAGCGGACATGCCCGCCAATAATTTTTATCTGGAAACCGGATCGACAGCGGGGGTTGGCAACCGGTATAGAGGAAGTGGTAATTAATATATAAGGTCTTTTCGGCGAACGGTGTGCGGCAATGCGGGTGCGATCGCGTCATCACGAGCGGGACAGGGTGAACGTAAAAACGCGACAGTTGCTTATCGTTCGATCTGGATGCTTAATCATCCGGACCTAGACAGCCAGTAGACATCCAAACGTACGACCTATCGAATTAGCCAAGCTCCTACGAGTTTCTGGGAGTCGATCACGAATCTTTTTCTCCAGTTTGAATTCGTGAAAAGTGAACATTTTCCAATTTGAAAGAATACATAGAATAGCGTCCACTTTTTTCGAGTTCACGATAGAGATAGAGAAAAAGATTCACGATCGCCTTCCTGATCTCCCATATGGAGAAAAGTAATTTCGAGGAACAACAAATATGCTATCATAACAAACAAATAAATATTCAGAATGTTTCTTAACTACTACTCAAATACGTAAGGAATTGATCTGTGGGATTATTTTACGAAGAAATGAACATATTCGCATGAGTTTTTCCTTCATAAAATGATTTTAAAAATCAACTCCCAAAATATTGATAGATACTTAATAAACTCTTTGCATTTATTTATTTTATTTATCGCTTTTATTTATTCCATTTTATTTATTTGCTGTGACGGTATACAATTTTTCTTCTCCCTAAATTACTTTTCTCCACAGCGACAGCATTCAGTCCCTTTTGACGTTCAATCAGATGAAAAACCTCGGGGCGACGCGAGCTTGTTTGGAATCAAACCAGGGTCTTCCGTTCGCCGGGCAACCACCGCGCTATTTTGCCTTCACGTTACCGACATCTCCCGCTTTCGTGTTCGAGACATTCATATTCGTAACACGAATCCGTACTTCAGTACTGAATTGACGCCTCCCCAGTCTCCAGTACTGGTACTCCAGTACGATTCCTACATGAGCACCTGCACGAATAAGGCGTCCCGAGCCGATTTCACCGACGATAACGCGACGCGAGATCGACCGTCGTCGGTGTCACCTTCGCGCGAACTAATTCGTTCCACTCGGGGAACGAGGTGTCCGCGCCTCCCGCTGGGTTAATTTCCAATTTCACGGCGACGCGACCGGCGATGCGGGCTTCGAGGGCGGCCGAGAGAGGGGTGTCCACGGGTGTACTTCCGCGCGTCGCGGGGGATGCGGCCGTGGAGGCTGCGGCCCCGGCCGGCCGGCCGGCAAGAGAACGAGGAGAAGTCGGTAACTTAACTGGCCTAAATGGGTTTAACTCGATGTGATTTTGCTGGCGAACCACTAAATTGAACGAATACGAACTAAACTGAACTCAACTAAGCTAATCATATCACATTACTAGCGTTATTAGCCGAGCGACGATATAAGTGAAGGCCCGGTGATGCCGGGCTGCAGTAACACGCCTGCTGGGTCGCCTCCTGCACTGACCCTCCGCGCCGCCGCGACTTTCTCCTCGGCATCCGCCGCGGCTGCATCTCGTTCCGTGCGTAAACCACCGGGTAAACATGGCAGCCCGACTGACTGGTGTCGTCTAGGGTGTCGTCTTCGCGCCGCGGACGGATAGAGCGACGGCTCGCCTCAGGTGTCGGAGCGCGAAGGCACGAAGAACACCGGCAAGAGTGCTCGCACACGCGAACGTCCGTCCGTCCGTCCGTCTGTCCGTAACCTTCGCCAGTGACTTCCCTCGCCAACTTCATCCGCCATCGCGTTTTCGCGCGCGCGCGCGTCACCGGATGCGAGGCCGCGTCACCGGAAACACGCGCGCCTCGAAGAGTCGTGCGCGTAGTCTCTGCAATGGGCCTTGTTCAACCGACGTCATTCCAACTGGCATCGGGATCGGGAGAAACGAGAGGACCTTCCGACATTGTTCTTCGTGTTCCTCGCGAAGGTCCGAAGGCGTTGCGTGAACCTCCAGTCGCGGAACAAGGTCCGTATCCCGAGTAGGATAGAAAATGGCGATGACTCCGAGTGATCAAGATGACGAGAATACGATCGAGGAGTGAGTTTTCTTAGTCTGTTTCTCGTCATTCTGACGTCACTCCGACGTTATCGTGGTTCTATATTACATCCGGGACCGCGTTGAAAATTGGGTTTCCGTGGTAACCCAGGAAAATCGCGAGTCCGAATGCCCGCGAGTTCGGGAAATTGAAGGTTCGTCGCGATAAAAGCGGCGGAGGGAAGGACGAACGTCGACGTGGACCGGCAACGGTGGCGCGAAGGAAGTCTCCCCACCTGCTCTCCTCTCTTCCGGCGATTGGTCGGCGAGCACGGAGCTCGAGGAGAGATAAGAACACGAGCGCGATACGTCGTCATCCCCTCTTCCATATCGAGGGTAGGGGCAAAGTGGCTCGGCCTCTTCAACTCCACCTCTTCGGCTTCCAGCCTGCTGGAGAATCCATCGGTCTCTCCGGTACCGTGATGTCCTAGTGCGGCAATTGTGTCGGCGTTTTTAATTCTCCTGTCGTGGAACCGCGGCACTCGACCGGCCGACCGCGCCGCAATTATATGCCACCCTCTCTGATCACTGTATTAACCTTTTACTTATCTTGCATGAGCGATCTTATTGTTTATGAGATATTTTTCGTATATAGCTGGAAGGACAGGCTTTCCGTCGATGGATTGACGTCGGAACGAAGCACGAGGCGTCCCGCGAAGTAGTTCCTCACGGGCAGCATTGAGTGGAATATTTCACCTCACGCTTGAGCTATTCCTTATGAAGTATCAATTATCAATTGTCTTACGTCACACGAACACTTCTCATTTCAATAGACCATTAGAGGTCAAAGGAAAGGAGAAGGAGAGGGTGTGAAGGAGAGACAGAAAGAGAGAGAGAGAGAGAGAGAGAGAAAATGTGTGTGTGTGTGTGTTTCTAAGTAAAAATATTATTATCTAATTATTATATATATTGCATATGTATTGTATAATTATTAAATAGACGTGTTGCACACATGTGTATTTATAATAACAACTAAGAAAAAATATGTAGAGAGAGAGAGAGAGAGAGAGAAAGGGAGGCGGATGCGGTCGACCTCTGAACACTAGCGGAGCTCTTCTTTTTCTTCTTACACGCGTCATCCGCTTTTTTTACGTCGTAGGTATGTCGACCGTTTAACGACGGCGGTGCTGCCCGCAGCGAGGGCTCGCCAATTGAGCCTGTTAACGTCAATTGGACTAAATTGCCACAATTGGATGTAATTGCGCGAAGGCGACGGGCGAACCTCCGTTGGCCGCGGCCACGTTTCTCTCTTTCTCTCTCCCTCTGTGCCGCGTGAATATCTCATCGACAAAATGTTACGTTCTCAGGCTCTTCCTGCCGATGGTAGTCGATATCGCATCCTCATTTTTCTTATTCGTTTTGCACGCATGAATCTCAGGAGAAGACAGATCGATATTCGGTCCTTCGACTTCAACTGGACAAATTTCCGAGATTTTTTAACATTTTTAGGCGGTACACAATATATTAACTGCGCCACTTAGCCGATATTTTAATAATCAGAGCAAAATTTTGAAATCAGATGTTTTATATAACATTAGTTGAGTAAAATAATAATAATAATAATAATAATAATAATAAAATTGTTTAGTTATTGACGAAATTCCAGATTCTAAAATATCCGTGGATTCTAATGCACACTGAAAAACAAATTTTTAATATTTGGTATTGGTAACTATAATAGCATAAGTAAAAAAATTATAGACTATGTTTACACGATAACGGTAACAACCATCTCAGCAAACTCCAAGTTATAGTTATATAATTGTTGGTTATAATTTCGTACTTAATAATGTTACTGTTATATAACACACACGTGTTACATAATAGCGACATTGTTGAGTAGAAAATTATAATTAACAGTTGTGTAACTTGGTGTTTGCTAGGATAGTTATAATGTAAAATATCGTCTAAATAGTATTTTGCACCGGTATTTATAATATCGGTTGTTATTCATTTTTATCTACTTTCGAAGAGATGTAGACTTATAAATTCGGTTTTAAGGAATTCTGTAAACAGTAAAATGGTTTAGACGGTTATATTGCCAACTTGAAAATATTCAAACGGCCATATTGTTTTATTACCATTTTTATTATTTTTACTTATCTTGTAATATATACAGTTACATGTAGTTATNTAGTTATTGTACAGTTATAAGATCTGATTATCTCAGAAATTATCTTAGAATTCATCGTGGAGATTAGTTAAAACCACTTCGTGTCAACAGATACGGATATACGAGTAAAGGATGTATAAGCTGTAATTAGATTGAAAAATAAGTTCAGTTGGATCTACCTGACAACTAAACGCATTTTGATCGAAGGAAACAGAATTTCTAGTTGTAAGAATCAAATTTGATTCATGGGAATTTGAAATTTTGTTAGATGGATCTAACCAAATTCATTTTTCAGTGTATTTCAGTTATTATTTCAGTTGTTACTAAACCGGATTAGCTTTGCCGAGTAAACGTAGTCAAGGAAAGTATTTTTCTATATTGAAAGAAAAATAGTCATTTTTAGGGACAACAATATTCTTTTTTTATATTTTAACCACAAAAATAGTAGTAACAACATGCGCGTAAGTTTATTATCATTGACAATATAGGAACACTTACTAGAAAAATAATTCTCTTGACTATTTTTGTGGTTAAAATAAAAAAAAGGACATTGTTGTCCTTGAAAATAATTATATTTTTTCTCTCAGTGTCATAAGTGTTACCACATTGTCAGTGTAATAATCTTATTACATGCTTATTGCTACACACATACACACACACACACACAATCGGCAGATTAAAGGTTGCAACACTTTTTTTCGACAAGTTCCGCAACATATCCCACATCCAATAGGAGAATTTGTTTATTAGTAATTCTCAGAGGATACATTTTTCCTTTAGATACAAGACTTGCGTTGCAAGACTCATCGAAAAAAAGTGTATTGCAACCTTTACTCTGCCGACTGTACTATTACTTTTGGTGTTAAAATCAGAAGATAGAATTGAGATCGAAAGTGACTAATTTGCAAATCTGGGACTTCTCTCGTTATATCTATCTATAATCGAGAACTGTAGCGATGGATATTGGCTCTTTTTCACGCGCAGGTTTTCAAATACAAATATGTTCAGGTAAAACGACGTAACGCGCGTTCGAGACGAATACAATACGGGACCAACCGTAGACGTGTTTCTACTAGTATCCATCATAATTCGTCAGGCGTAACATACCGGTAGCTGAACGACGCTCGAGTCGCCGTACACAATGAAACGTGAGAAATTCGAGTCTATTCATGTGCCTCGGATGGGGCTATAGGGAGAATCTCTCAGTATACGTATTTATTTCTCTGGCACACGACCCAGCATGTGAATCTCTTCTCGTCATCGTTCAGGGTTTTCGAAAAATACGGGCGATACCATGCAACCTCGATATTCCTGATGCTCTCCATTATGTCAAAGTGCGACTTAATTTTCCAATTATTAATGCGATTATGCTCCCTTTGTTGAAAAAATCATTGATAAGAGTGTTATAATGATCACAATAGTAATATCCATCTATATATATCAGGTGTCATATAAACATTAACATTTATGTATTATTATTATTTGTATTAAGTGCAATTTATTATTTATAACGTATTTTTGTATTATAAGTATAATTTATGATATTTAATTTATTACATTTATTATTAAAATTTAAGTATAATTTATAATACATAAGTTATTGTATTTATATTATAGTATTAAACATAATTTATATTCAACACTCTTCTTGAGACAGACCTTTAAACGCAGATCAATGTAAGTTTAATTTATTAACTATATATTTGAAAATATTATATGTCATAAAATATCATTGTAATTATGTGTTGTATTAGTAATTTTTTGTTTATTGGATAGTTTCAATAGGCGTGTTCATATATCCACTGTTCAGTACTGGAAATTTACGTTCGCGTTACGTATATTATAAATTTTTAGTACCGGCGATGAATATACGAACACAACCAACGTTTTAATATATAGGGGAGAGTTGCCTAATGCAAACTAGTCATCCAAATCGTATCTCACCGTTTTTTCTGCAATTATTCAATATAAGCACTATCTAATGACAAATATATGAAATAAAAATGAGCAATGAAAAACATAACGAATTGCAAAAACTTTAACGAATTGCATTGTTTTCTGTGTGAGATATAAACATTTTAAAAATATCCTGTGTAGTATGATTTTACCAGTTCTCCCCTATGATGTCTAAAAATCATAATAACATTAATTATAAATAATGATAATAAGATATTTTTAACGATAACAATAATAAAGACAATGAGAAATCACGATAAGTATACATAGTACGGAAACAATAAGACGCTTTGTGTGGAGGATAAAGAAAAATTGAATTTCTGTTCTCCAAGAATGAGGGGACATACAATTTCCGCTAATGCATCGTGCTGATACGTGAACGCGTATTGCGCGGTTTCGACGAGTGCTTGCACAGATCGCCCTTCGAAGCGAGAGAAAACGCGGCTTTAAACGATGACGTCGCATCCTGATTAACTCTTGCGACGCGTTCGCTCACTCGCATCCGTCATTCGTCTCGTTCGGTCTTCGCGTATGTAATCTTCCTCACTGTGGCCGCAACTTCGTCGTTTATTTGAAGCAGCCGCTACATCGTCGAAAATATGTCGAAACATAAAGAAACCCATAGAAACAGAAAAGAAAATCATAGATGCAAATATTTTTCGTCAAATTGTTTACCTATTGTTATATTATGTGTGTATCAACAGAAAGATTACGATACTTTTACCTTGATGATTTTTCTTTCGAACGCATATGATAGGAAAATTAATTTTCTGAGAATTACCACACGAAGAAATATTATAAATCTTATTCATATAATTTTTTTGAACGTTAATTTAATTTTAATTTCACTGTGTTTCTAGTAGATGCAGAAATAAACCGTCAGTACAGTTTATCTTGCTGAGGAACGTGATAAATTTTTTTATATTAGACTTTCCTAAAATATAAACAACACATTGTGTAAAAATCAACACAAAATATTTTGGAAAAAAAATATTTTTGATGATTACTAACAATGTATTTATTTACATTAATATACATTTTTTACATACACTGAGGAAACATTTTTTCTAAATAAGAAAATATTCTTAAAACCGTATCTTTTTATGAGAGCAATTATATTTATTCTATTTAAATAAAATTTAGACATCAATAAAAATATTATTAGTACCCACTAAATAAATATATTTTTATTTTATTTTTATTATATACATTTTTTCAGCACACATACATATAAAACGAAAGCAAAATAAATTAAGGCAGAATGTCGGTGCGTTTCTCGATTATAACGAATTTAATCCTAAAGAATTTTGTAACATTCTCTCTGTATAAACAAATTTTCTCCTGTACACGGATGCGTTGCGAAATTTATCGAAAAATAAATAAATAATTTGATCTTTCTGTTACTAAATGTACATGACACGATAATCGTATTTATTCTGTATATTGATAAAACGATCGCTGCAATTTTTGTTTCTTTCTTCTCCTTAACCGTGCGAACTACTACAATCGCGACGAGAGAGACTCCATGGCCAACGGTACGCCTCCCTCGGTCGCAATAAAACGCCGCCGAGAATTGAGTGTTAGGGATGGCTGCGGGTCGCGTGTCGGTAAGAGTCATCTTTATGCCAGCATAGAGCCGACTTAAAAACATATGGTTTCGCCATACGGGGTCCTGGAGGTCTCGTTCCGATCGTCGAGCGGTTGTCCTCCGCGTGTGGGTGCTATGCCTCTTCTCGAAGGTGTCGAGCTATTGTTCCCGAACCCTCGTCTGAAATAAGTTACTCGTGTCGGAGCAGCTAAGAGTCTCTTCGCGTCCTTTTTCTCTTCTGCAATTATGTTCTATCTTCTATTTACTCGACCGCTTTACATTCGCAATTCAGCAAAGGCGTAGATAGAGAAGAGCTTTCGGACCGTCCTATAAAGCTTGTCTCGCCACATTACGCGTACTTCGCCAATATTTTATTTTAATTGACAAATTTAGACTGTACGCATATTTTTGTGTTCTACAGCGAACTAAAGATAAAGCCTGTTTCAAACATTTTACTTTTATTTTCGAATCTTACACGATCCCGGAGAAAATTGAGAAAAATCGACGGTGTGTGTCACGTCGATCAGTTCAATCATTATCGGGGTTGTTTTTTCAAGATGGTAAAGAACTTTTCTGTTCAACGTGATGAGAGTCGCTCTACCTGCAAACGAGTATGTGGATGCACACGTGATGTCAGACACTCCGTATGTGGGCGCACTTTTCCAGCTTTTCCCGTGAATACGGGGAGTAATCAGATCCGGACGGATACAGCACACGGCGGATCGACTCCCACCCACAGTCACGTTTTATATCGCATTACGGTGATCTTATATTATATGCGGGACGTGTGAGCACGTTTTTGCCCGCCACTCGGCGACACGTCATGAGAAAGCGATTCGGAATGCCGTGGAATCACGCGTTCTCACGAATCATGTGGGCCTATGAGAATCGGATCGACTAATTGATCATGAGGTACGGAGCGCTCTCCGTTCGCGCACACTTAGCGGTGGCTGAACGCGACCAACGACACGCGTATTCAGACCGAGCATTCGAAAGTACCCGCGATGGTACACAGAAAAGAGTTTGGTGGAATTTACTTGACAATGGACAACCGACCGACGAACGCGTTTTCACTGAAGAAAATCGAATTTCTGATTATATAAGAAGCGAATTTGGTTCGTAACAATTCTGTTCATTCAAATCTCTCAACTAAAATGTATTTGATTGTCCATTGTCAGGTAGGTTCAACCAAATTTCTTTGTGTAAACTATTTAGCGTAGAAAAGGTGCGAGGCAAAGAGCATATTCATGAATATAACTTTCTCTTTCTTCCTGACATTTCAGGTAGGAGAAAAAATGATGATGAAAATAACGTTGAATTGATAAGAACCCACATAGCACGTGATATTACAGAAATACCGCGGTAATATTGCGGTATATATAGTGAAAATATTATATATTACAGAAAAATATTATAAAAATATGATTGATATGTTACATATTTATAAAAAAATAACATTGAAGCGCACTACGCACGACAATTAGGGGAGCACTTGACGCTTTCTCAAAAAATAAGCAGGATTCAAGCAACTGTAATTTCATCAAAAGTGATTAAAATTCATATCTAAAGGAAGAGTTTTAAAGCTTGAAATTTTTGGATACGATTTCGCATCAGTAGGAGTGACATCGATATTTGACATTAAAATTGCTATCTATAATTTAACATTGATCATCAATGTGTATCGATAATCGATATTTTGCCGACATCGATGTTAAACATTTTTATTAAAAATTATATTCTTTTATTATTCGCGTAATTTTTATGTATACATGCAGTAAAAGTATTTAATTTTTCAGCTAGTGTTAGTAACAAATCTGTTGAATATAATATTTTTCCGTTTTGACATGATATATTTTTTATTGCTATAAAACATATATAGCTCTTCTGTAAAAGCAATACGCTCATTGGATATCTCTCGCAAGTTACATATACGAATAGTTACGAATTATTCAAGAATTGAACCCCTGGTTTAGAAAATACGACAACTCTCCCTTCCGCCTTAGGATATAGTGCGCGACTGTATCCTAAAGCTGGTATTACATGCGTCGTAGACGAGCATTAGATGTGCCGATTGGCTGTTGGATAAAGAATTCCCAGGGTCCCTAAATTTTTCTCTAGATACCCTAGAAATTCTCTATCTAACTGCCAATCGGCACGCTCGATAAACTCGCTGTACGACGCATGTAATATCAACCTAAGATCAGTATTATATACATTGTACTGGAAAATATTATCGAATCTGCCGTTTAGCTGGATAGATAATTTCTAGGGACTCTTATCTTTTCTCTAGATACCCTAGCAAATCTCTATCCAACAGCCAATTGGTATATCCGTCAAGCAACTCGTCGTACAGTGCTGTCTATTAATACTGTTTAATTTCCTAGGTATAAATGTATCAAAAATTTCGAATTAGGCGCGTCATTTCTGAATATTCGTGCATCGTAACTGCCGCTTTGAAGCATCCTTGCTAGTTCATAAAATAATCAGCAGTCATGGTGAACGAGCAATTTTCCCAGTAGTGGTATAATTATATTAGATTTAGTACAATCGATAGTAAATGATATGCTAATACAATTTAATGATATTTCAGTAGCTTTTGAGTTTTTTTATACAAAGGTGGTATCATTCAAATTTCGAGTTGAAGAAATGCTAGAAGAATGAAAAGATTAGTTTAGAGCAATTTGTTTTTAATGGTTGCTTTCCAACAAGAGACATAAAGTCGTTTCATTGGCTAAATCATCTTCATTGGTTGGTAATCGTCTTATAGCATACCAATGTGATGCGCGACGCGATATGCGACACACGACGCGCCATATCCAATAAGTGTACTGCTTTTTCAGAAGAACTGCATGCTCATTAGACATTGCGTGTCACGTATCGCATATCGTGTCTCTATCGCGCTGGGCTGCGAGAGCCATTAGACTACGTTTACACGGCAACATTAATCCGGTTTAGTAACTATTGTAGTTAGCGAACTCTTGCATTTAATTGGAATATATTTTTGGATCTAAAAAGATGTTAATCAGATGCAAAAGTTCACTAATTACGTTTGTTACTAAACCGGATTAACATTGCCGTGTAAACGTAAAGTCTGATGTACATTGGTTGGACATCATCTAAGATAATATCTAACCAAACAACTTTGTGCTTCTTGTTAAAAAGTGACCAATGGCTTCTGCGCAAAACACTAGGGAATAACGAGCAACTCATATAATAAGAAATCTTTCTTTTATGCATTATCGCTTTTTGTTTGAATGAAAGTATCCCGTTTCAACACGTTACAACTGACAATCACCAATTACAGTTGATCATGATATGATGAATTATTAGATTTAACCAATCACTACAACTTGTGGTCTGTCGCAACGTGGTTAATCGCAGTCCACCCGACTGTTTAATACGCCATCTGCAGCCATTTTTAAGATGGAACTGTGGCTGAGCTCATTTTCTGGAGCTACCGATAAAATTTCCATTTGGTGCGTGTCCGTGCTACATCTATAATTTTCGTAGATGAGAAACATGGTAAAGTGTATGAACTTAAGTTCCACTAAATATGTGCTTGAAAAACATCCTCTTTACATACTCCATTATAAATATATTTGTATGAATATACATTCATACGAAATATGAATTCACTTTTCTGTGAAAAATATAAGATAATGTTCCTACAATAATAATAAATGAGTGTATAGATAAAATAAAATAGATATATCATTCAATTACATTTAATAAATAATTAATTATAATTAAATAATTTATCATATTTCTGCAACATTGTATCGAAATTATAAAATATTGTGCAGCGTAATTCGGGCATATCAAGTTTCGAATTCCAATATTATTTTTGATTGGAAAAAGAAACAACGAATCCTCTCTAATTATTTGGCGATGTTAATCGTTTCCTTTTTGTTTTTGATAAATACCTTGTACCTTGTACTGTTTCCTATTAAATATTTTTCGAATATTTTTTTCTGAATAATTTTATCCAAAAGCAGATTTTTAAGAAAAGCTGTATAAAAATATTATTTATACTATATTTGAAGATTTTTATATACTCGATGTATTTCTTTATCATTGCTTTTTATCATATCGCGATATAATTCTTATTTCTAGTCCATAATTGAGGAACGGCAATATCAACGCGGTGGAATATCGCGCGTAATTGTTAGATGTCGAGTGTTGAATTCATGTCTGAAAATATCGCGCGCAGACGTCGGTTCAGTTGAGGTCAGCCTACCTCCGATGGAATTAGCTGAAGAGAAGAGAAACGGAGAGAAACAGGATAGGGGGCTAGACGAATAGAAGACCTAATAGGAACAACAAGTCGTGACGGGACAACATAGACAGATAATTGTGGCTCGATACAGGTCCAAACAAAATCGTCTTTTCACCTCACGCACACACGCACTTACGGTGGATACCTCCCGAAGTTAGTAGATATCTTTCTCTTCTTGCATGGAAAAATAAGTAGCCGATTCAACACCATCAGTGTGCTTGAAATCAATGTTCTTGATTCAATAGCGATATTATTGAAACTAACGCAATGCTATTGTTTCAATTGCTTTATTGTTTGCGTCAGCATTATAGCAGTTTTGAAAAAAAAACTTCGTTGAATCAATCGTGTATCAAGTTACTTCAACCAAATAATTATTTATTTCAATTACATATAAAGTTAATAACTTGTTAGTATATTATTGAATTAGTGCAGTTAATTTAAACAAGTGTGTCGTTAGTTATATCTTTCTTGACCTCAAAACACCTGTTTTCGCAATTGAAATGGCAAGTATTCAATCATTCATTTAAAATGTCTCTCTCAGACGTTTGTTCTGTCTGGGTCGGCAGAATTTATGATAAACGAAAATACAGATTGATGTTGCATCCCAAATCGTACGTTCGTGGCAATTTTTCTTCCAAATCAGTGCCACAGAAAAAATTAATATCTGGACTTACGTGCTTATTTCAAATATTTCGTAGTGATAAGGAAATATAATGAATCACACAAATCCTTTTCCTTAACATTTTATGGTTTTTTTACAACTTTTATCTATGCATAGGCGAAAGATAACGTTGATATTTTGTCGCGACCATATCTAGTTGAGTGATATCTGTAGTATTTCTTTCCTGAAACAATTGTATTGTTTCGTATTATTTCAATCATACTTACGATTCCTGTGATTATATCATAATTGAATTCTTAACTTAGAAACATCGTTACAGTTCAACGTGTTTTCAGTGCAACATTATATTTTACTAAATTAAAGACGGTATATTGTTCTCTCAACGCGATAAATTTTATTGAAACCAATGACAAATACAATCGAATCAACTACAGATATTTGTGGCACTTCGTGACATCGACGTTTTATTTTGAATCAACCACGTATTTTGTTATTTCAACTTATTTTTTTTTCGTGCATATAACAGCAACGGGTTACTCTAGAAGAGTAACTTTCCCAATCCTGTGGTTTTTACATGGCTAAATCGGGCACGTAGTCGCGGAGCGAGACACGAGAGCAGTTTGTCGTTTGTTCTTCGAACCCCTCGAAGAAGCAACGGAGCCGGAGTCGAGAATCCGCCCGACAACAGCGATTCCTCGAGCTCGAAAATAGATCGCGCTCTCCGGGCGCGGATTCACCGAGCGCGGAGCGTTTTGTCGCGCGGAGCGACTCAGAAGCTTGCCCAGAAAGCACCGGCTGTGCTAATTAGCATTTGTGAAGTATTCGCCGAACGAAGTCGCACTGAAGTCTCGGGCGCACCGCGCTGGTGGCTTAAAAATATAATAGATGTCACAGCCAGGGTTAGGAAACTCACATATTAAAAGTGATATATTATTTATCGTTCAACTTGAGAAGTAACGTCTTAATTTTAACGTTATTACCGTTACAAGTAACTTTCTTTCAGTAGGGGCCCGACAACGTGATTGCCTTAAGGCAATTTTTTGTCTAACGATAATGGATATAATAGTTTAAAAAATAATTCGTTATCGTCATAACGAGTCGTTACAATTTTCGTTATGTACCTTAATAAATTTTGAAGACACGCATGTGTATTTTGCATGTAATACCAGTCTATGTAAAGTAATACCAGTAATGATCATATCCGTTACCTAGAAGATATAATTGCGTTACCGTTACTGTTACTACCCGGGAAAAAAGATCATATATGAAGTTTGTCCATATATGACTATATATAATCACATATGTCCACAACGTAAAAGTACCGTTGCTTACAAATTATATGCAAATACAGTCGAAGTAAATGCTTCCAGCTACTTGTGCTTCTGACAACACATGATATCGACATTTAATTAAATGACATAACCATCATTTCCTTTCATAGAGACATATATGATCATATCTATAACCACATATATGGGAAAATTTCATATACGATTTTATATAATTATATATAATCATATATAATCATTTTTTGCTGGATAACAAAAAAAAACGAAGTTGTTACCAAGTCGTTATTAAATCAAATTACTTTGTGACGATAACGGTATTACAAATGACAAAGTAACTTTTGAACCTGGATTCAGAAATTCGAGAAGTGAAATTTCGATCTTGTACGATAAGCGACCAGTACAATTTTCCCGTGAATTTTCAATCGTCGACTTAATTCTTTCGCCTCTTTAATTTAGATGAAGTCCTCGCTCGGAGAGAATTTCAAGTGATGAAATACGATGCCGGCCAGATGGCACTTCTCCGTTATCGTCGTGAATAAAACCGTCAACGTTGAAATAGCGTTTATATTCACGTTGCATAGGAGTAAACAAGCATCATCGGTCGCATCACAGCCAAGAAAATTACGAAGTAGTGGGAAACGTGTCGCAAATTCCCGCGTGAAAATATTGTCCTGTGTTTCACACCGAAGAGATATAAATTAATCGCGATTGTGACATATTAAGAGAAAAGACTGCTATCTCATTGCAAATTATAGTCATTTCCGGTGTCCACTCTATCTTTCTGTTGTTCTAAAAGCAATAGTAATACGCATATGAAGTTATTATTAGAGGAGAATGTTGTGTTATAAAGCCCGTTTATATTTTGTATGATCACTTTGTTTATAATCAATATTTCGAATTGAAAACTTAACGATTATATTCATCGAAGTGTTATTCCGTCGATTTTAGACTTTAAAAATTATGAAATATATATTATATAGGACGTTATTTATAAAAATATAACGACACTGTATAATGAGTAGAAGACAGAACAGAGGTAGTAATGTGGTCCCCCATTAAAATATATTTAGAAATTAGTTTTGTTTAAAAACACACAATGCTTCCTTACAAATCTACACATTTATTCAAAATAAAACCTCTCTCTTAGAAGGAACAACGATGAATATAACTATGAATTTTTAACATGTTTAACATACACCCAGTCGAGAAAGTTTTCGTCGAGCGTTCGGCACGCATACGTCCGATAAACTGCGTGGAGAAGTATTCTAAGCCTGACACAAGCGGCTGTGCAGCTTGTTGGAAGTTGACTATAGCTCACTTGGAGCGTTCAGAAGAAGCAGACACAAATCTTCGCGGAACTTTCTGCGAGCGATCAGTATGCATGCACAGAGAAAAAAAAATCGTCGGCGGTCGGGTCACCCATCCACTTTCCAACCGCATTCACCGCTGCTGCACCTCGACGATCGGACGGCTGCTTAAGTAGAAATAAAATATAGCAAATTCTAGTGCCCAATAAATATGATTCAATATATTATTTTACCCATTCTATATTATTATTATTTAATTTTTTCTTTAATATTCTAAGGACATTTTTATAATATGCCAAGAATATTATGTGGACATATAACATCGAAAGAACATTCCTTTAATATTAAAAAATATTACATAACATTCTTAGAATATTATAAGAATATTATTTCAATATTGAATAATATTCATATAATATTCTAAGAATATTACGCGTTTATAGGGAAATGATCTTTATAAGGTCGTTTATAACACCAGCTTCAGCAGTTATAATAAAATATCTTGTTCTGGCCTTCATCCGGCATATCTATTGCCACCTGTAAAGGTCTGGATCTTATCATCCTGATAAGTAATGGCGTCACTACGTAAGCCTAATCCGTCGCATATCTTATAGGTACTTAATCAGGTTCTTCGAATATAGACAATATAATCAGGGTCTGATGCAACAGTGCGTTTCATTCCTGATTACGAGCCGGATTTGACAACTTATCCGGGCCCTACTTAAAATATGGAAACCGAATAAGGCTTTTGTAAGGCTGTACGATGATAATTTGCTCGGGTGCACAACTTATGAACACATTCAATTGACGAAGATGTTGATCAATTTTATCGATACAACAATATTTTTGTCCGTGCAATAAAATAGTTATTAGTATTGAGAATCATAGTAGATAGTTATTAATGACAATTAATATCACTATTGAATTAAGAAGGTTTACTTCAATCATAGCGCTATTAATTAATTTTATCGATACAACAGCACTTTTTTCCACGTATATAATTGCAGAGAAAGAGAAAGAGAGTCACAAGTACCAAACACCTCTCTCCGTGTTTGATCGCGAGTATCTCGCACTGAGTAATCGCGCGATTTATCGCGCGTATCTACTACTAATTTGCGGGATATTGGTCGCACGTAGATGCTTTATCGTGCATCAAACGACATTCTGAAAGTACGAAGCGACGGAGATAACTATCGGCGGAAATAAAATCCGTGTGTGTGTCATGCGGAACATCCGTTTCGGTCGATCGCATCGCGGTAGTAATAATAATTACACTCGCAGTTACACGCGTAATTTTCAGAGATTTGTTGGGAGACACGGAGCAACGGAATGTAGATAAAACTCGGCGAGCTAAAGATATCATGTCCACCGCATTATCGAGGAGAAAGAAGAAAGAAACTCCGAGAAACTTTCATGAGCACCCGAGACGAGGGGATTTCTTTTCCTTTTTTTAAAGCTATCGCATTGTTACAGGTGAACGATGTGTGTATTCTGTAATATATATAATACACACATGAAGTAAAAATATCAACCTTGAACCTTTCGAACGATGAAGAGTGCTACTGGAGAAAGTTACGTAAAATCTAGTCATAAAGAGAAGTTTTTGTGCGATTAAATAAAAATTAACGTAATATGTAATCTTCCTTTTTAGCTTATCTTTTTTCATAATTTCGTCACATTAATTTTATGACTATTTATTGATTGTTAATGTAAAAACAAAGTTTCCGGAATATTTTACAAATGTAATCAATTGATCACAAATATTTTCTAATATTGGAGAAAATTGGTCTTGTTATTTTGCTATTTTTTAAATCTCCTGACAGTATTATAACTTAACTTATAATAGAATCTCCTGAGCTGTATTATAACTTCTTCTTAATGAAGAGGAGACTATTTGTACGCTTTCTTAAATATCTAGGGTCGAGCAGTGTTGCAGTTGTAAGTTATTTGAGTGACCGGAGAAAATATTAGAAACCTTAGAAACGCTCTATCTGACAGCCAATCGTCAATACATCCAACAATACTCGTCGTACAACGCATGTAAATAATAGTTTTAACGTGAAAAATATTTGCAAACTTATGAATATTTAATAAATATATATTCGATATTTTATTCAAATATATATTTCATTCGATATTTTGATATCGATTACAAGGAAAATATCGAATAACGATAACCATCTCTATTCTGTATTAAAAATTATAATTAAAAGTATGATTATTCTGATTTAAAAGCTCCAGAACGGCGGGCACAAAGGAATGTGACAAATTTCCCGGATTCAGGAAGAGTCTAGGCATCTTGCACCTGTGTTCACCTGGACGCACAGAGCGAACGTGTGTGTATGAAGGAGTTACGCAAAAATTCAATCTAATCTAACTCGTAACAGATATTAAATGCGCGGGGCAGTTTTTTTCCTTATCGCCGGCATCGCAACGACGATATCGATTTGTGGTATAACCGCCGTTATGTAACGCGGCTGCCGACGCGCCGGGACGGATGCCACGTGCGGTACTTCGCATCTCCGCAGGATATTAGCACGTACGCGCGTCACGAGGAGCTCGCGTCATCGTCGATACCGACTTCTTCTTCTGCATTTGCATGTAATCCAGATAATCTCTCATCTCGCTGGTGTGCGTAGCGGGCGTGCGTGTGTTCTACGTTAACGATAACAGTGCGATGTATTCGACATAATTTCGGTCCGGGCTCTTGGCAAAGACGCACAACCGGCACCGAATGCAACTGTTTTCACGGCCGAAGTGTCGCCAGACCGATTCATCCGGGCACGAGATATGCTCGTCGCTTGTAATTGCCTCTGCATCTGCTCGGGAACTTATTACCCATTTATTCGTCGTCGAGTAGAACGAAGCGCTCTCTTTCTCTCTCTCCCCCTCTCTCTCTCTCTCTCTCTCTCTCTCTCTCTCTCAAATTCATGAGCATCTCAATAACCTTAACAGAAAGCGGACAGAAAGTCAGCTCAATTGTGCAATCTATCCATCCGATTTCTTGTTGTTTGATCAAATTAACGTTTGATCAAATTAATATTTTCATATTTAACGTTATAAAATCTATATATATAAATATTGTAACATTTGTATTATTGTAAATAACGTGTATTTATTTTTTAATATTATAATATTTGAATATATTTCACAAAATAAAATTTCCTCTAGCTCCGTACTTCGTCCTCCCGCCATTACCCCTTCCTGATTAGTCGATATTTGTTCATTCTTAAAGAAATAGTTGCTGAGGAACAACTCAGTATCAGATTGCTATTCTCTCTCTCTCTCTGTCTCTCTCTCTCTTTCTCTCTGACGAAGTAGATTGAACTGTGTTTACGAAACGTTGAGCGAAAAATCTACAAAAACGCGGTTCCATCCCGGAAGCCAAAGTTAGATCTTTTTTCGAGATCTTTTTTTCGGCTGCTGCGTATCCGACGAGTCATATTCGCGCAATATTCACGCACGATTACCGCTTCTTTCCTTGGAACTCTCGATGAGCTCACGAGAAAAGGGCGATGTCCAGTCCGAAAGGCTCGCGAAGCGCGCGCATCACTTGAACCGACTGTACCGCAACGAAGATTTATCTCCGCCGCGACGGCGGCGCGAGCAGGAGAAGCATAAGAGAAAGAGGGAGAGAGAGAGAGAGAGAGAGAGAAAAAAACGAACAATTCTCGTCGGTGCATCCGCGCTGCCGATGTGTATTTCGGTCCCAACAGCCGTTAACAGGCCCAGACCTCCAGCTTCCCTCCCAGAGAGGGAGAATAAGTGAGAGGAAAAGAAAAAGAGATAGAGAGAGAGAAAGAAAGAGAGAGAGAGAGAGAGAGCCTGGAGCAGCCGGTCTACGAGAATTCCGCGCTAAATCTAGCTTCGTAGCTCGGCGATCATCGCGCGTTGTCGCCTGTTATTTCACGATTCTGCTGTACGGCGATGTTCAAGAGACGACCGAGGAGCGTTCCTTGAATGTTCAGGGTGGTCCGCTGACTATTAGCAGCTGAAATATCTCTCGCTTCATTTCGTCGAACCTTGGACGAGGTCGCCGATTCCGCCAGCACGTGAGTCCAGGGGCGACGACGACGACGACGAGAGACGATGGGGGAGGAGGGCGACGAGAACGAGGCGAGGGAGTAGAAAATTTCGTTTGGCAGCGATCCCTTGGCGACCGGACGCTTATCAGCCGGCCATTGGCTCCTATCCTTACACCGGCTCGCTGCGAGTCCTCGCCTCGTCGAGGACGTCACACCCGCGCAATACCCGGCCGCCGCATGGATCGCCGAGAGATATTTGGCGACGCTCGATGCGCGACGATCCTCCTCGTTCGCGGATCCAATAAACTGTCTTTCCCTCTTTCTCTCTTGCTCTCTCTGTCTTTATTTTCCCGGATCGTGCGCGGAGCGCGAGCGTAACGAGGTCATGGTCGGCAAACCGCTCCACCGAGGACTCTAATTGAGGAATTGAAGAGCTGAATGTAATAACGGCGCAAAAAGATTCGCGTTCGGTTTGAGAAAAACTGAACGGACGGCTCGCCGGTTTTATTTCGAACCGAACGCGAACCCGAAAAGATTTCAGATTTGAGTTAGTATAATATCCACATGTGTAACATTTATTTCTAGTAAATATATGTAAATATATGTATGTAGAGTGAATTTATTTGTAGAATTTTTCCAGGCAATTCGACCTGACCAAATGATTCCCTAAAACGTCGGTATTATACTTGTTAGCGATGAAATAATATGCAAAAATGAAGGCTAAAATATTTTGAAAGAGTTTCGTAACATTTCACTTTGCAAAGTCGAATATAGTATGAGAACATTCATGGCGAGTGACATTTTCTTTGCCACAAATTTAAAATTGTCGATTTATGACATTTCAATATGCAAATTAGACATCAGAAGGCTTTAACGTGGAAAACGTTAAAAACTACACAAATATTTGTTAAGTTAACATATCCATTTTGTTAAAGTAACACGAAATTTTCAGTGGATATTTACACAAAATTTTTTACTGTATAACCTAACGGCCTAGTTGTAACTTTCCATGGATTCCGCCGACGGTCATCCTCACTCCTCTCGTTTTATAGCATCTAGACTCCTCTTGGAGACGCTCAATTTCAAGGATGGTATTAGCTAGTCATCATATAGAGATTTGGCGAGTGTTGTCCCGTGCTCTGTCCACTATTTAGAGAAGTATTACTATTGTTATTATTATTAATAGAAATAATAATAATAATATTTCTCTAAATAGTGAACAGCGTGTGGAGCAACATTCGCCACAAATTCCGACACGATTTTTAGCTAATACCATCCTTAAGATTGAGCGTCTCCAAGAAGAATATTGTTTCCATGATTTAAATAGGTAACGTCGAAATGGTTTCATTCTAATCAGCACGTGCAACACGACCATTTTCGCCTGATGAGGTTGCTGCAAGAGGTGCGCGCGCATTCCTTGCCTGCTGCTTGCTATTATCTGTTTTTTATCATTCGATAGTGGAGAAGAAGGAGAGCGGTCACGCCGTCTTAAGCATACCTGAGCTTCATTTTCCTGCCTGCCGCCTGCAACCACACGTCCTTTACTACTTAAAAACGGAGAAAAAAGGGAGCGGTTGTTCTTTCTTAATCGTACCAGTGAGTAACGAATAACATTTGCGGGTGGTATGAATGGAGGATCGTCCCAATTTGGATATTCCGCATCATAGCGAAACGTGGTCGATTTTAAAATGCGTTATACAACAGGTTTTTTTTAGTAAATGGCTTGATTTGTTCGATAAAAAACTTAAGGTGACATTAAATGTATACAAAGGTTAACGCGTGCCAATATGCCTGTGGTACCGAATCGTATTGATGTACCGCGTGACTTAAAAATCTGACAACATTTCCTATTGTAACTTTATTTAGCGTCCTTGACATTATTATATTAATGCATTGTCATATTCATTGAAAAGGGTCCTGGATTTGGACCGAAATGTCTGAAATATTATATGTATAGTCGAATACCTTATCATTGAGAACTTGGTGTCGTTTTATTATTTTACTAAATATATCCGTGCAGAGACTTTTATTTGTCCAGTATTTACGAACTGATCTCCAAGAGGAGTTTAGATACTATAAAACGAGAAAAGTAGGTATGGTAGTCGACGAAATCTATGGAAAAGTGCAAACTGCCCAAAAGCCTGGTGTAACCGTTTAATTAGATTTACCGTACCTTTGATACTTTTAGTAACTCAAACTTCAAGTACTTACAAAGTTTAAGTCACAGTTTAAATATTGAACTAATCAATGAAAATCAGCGATGCTGTCAGCGTATTAATTTGAAAAACCTTTTGTGCGTGTGTGTGTATGTGTTTGTGTATGTGTTAGAACTTTAGAGCCTTATATTGTAAAATATATTTTGTACGGAAACAGACTGAAAAAGAAGAGCGGAAGAAACTCGATGCAGATTCAGAAACTTTACACACTTTGTATACCTAATTTATATCTTATATTTCTATATTTATTATAGAACAAACGTCTGGCAGCGTCTTTGCATTTGTACAATCTCGAGACGGCGAGCGGCATGCCGCTAAGCGTAAACCCAATACGGACAACCTCACCGAATCGTAATACTTCCTGGGCGGGAATTCTGCGAAGGCGGTCAGTGTCTCGGCGACCGGATGTCGAGGTTATTTCCGAGATTGGTCGCGCAGCAGTTCTCGCTCGCTCGCTCGACCAATGACGGCTGTAAAAGCGAAACAAACGTTGAAGAAAAAAGAAAAAAACACGTAACACAGCTAATATATATATAATTTTTTCTTAATCAATACATTAATGGCTTCGCTGATTTATATATATATATATATATAAATGCTCGTGCGGAACGAGATTTTACATATATATGTATGTATACACACACACACACACACACACATATATATATATATATAACAGCTATTTATATGTAAAATCTTGTTCCGCACGAGCAGTATCGAGCAGTATATGAGCGAAATCTCGTTTAATTTTAACGAACGCAGAAACTGTTTATGAACGGGAGCGGCTGGCTCGAGCATTTTCAAGGTGCCAGCCGTCAAGCGCTCGCCGTCTCTCCTTGGCTCAGCCTCGCCGATTTATTTCCGCAGAAAATATGAGTATACCCAACGTCCAACATACGACAAATATTACATAACGGGTACGCGAGGTGCGCTCAACATTGACAGTGGTTTGCCTGCCTTCCTTCCCTCTCTCTCTGTCTCTCTCTCTCTATCTCTCTCTCTCTCTCTTTCTTCGCGAGCCAGGCTAAATGTATGAAGAGCGTTTGCACTTCGCGTCGTTTGCTTCGAAGGAATTATTTTACGTATTTACATCAGCGGTTTCGGTGAGACGATATTCGTCGTCGCCGCGCGACGCCGTATCGATTATCGACGCGTCTATTTCGGAGTTTCGAAAAACAAAACGATAAATTACGTTAGAGCATTGAAGCGCGCGCGCGCGCGCGCATTTTGTCGTGAGGAACGGAAAACGGGGAGAGAGTCAACGATCGGCCGTGGGTCGATTTGTTCGAGAGATATTTCCGTGAAACGATCAAGCGAGCAAGCTCGCGATTAATAATCGTAACAACGTTTCGACGTGAGTTTTCAGGAATAATCATCAGTGGAGGGAAGGTTGCAACACTTCTGTTTTCTTGAATAGCTTTCACAATGCATCCGCATCCAATAGGAGAATTTGCTTCTCAATAACTCGCTTCTCAGAAAATACGTTTCCTTATTGAATGTGTTCTGAGGTTCATCGAGGTACGAATGTTGTAATCTGACTTCCAGTGATTGTTCACGGACTGGCATAATAGCCTTAATGCCTACTAAGCGTTACTAGGGACATTGGAATTGACGCACTAAATTCACACACATTATGTGTGTTCTCTCATTCAAAGAAACAACAATAATATTTCAAATGTCATTTAGACAGAATGGCATTAAGATAATATATATAATATCACATATAAAAGAAGAAGTAATAAAGTATTGTTGCAATTTCTTTGAATAATCGATAGTCATAATGCATGAATACGTGTAAACATTAAGCTTATGAATAGAAAAGAATATAGAAAAATTTTGGATAATTCTAGATTTAATCAATATTAAGGCTATTATGCTGGCTGTATATTCTCTAAACATGTTGTATCCCGCTCAAAATGAGTGAATTTCTTTCGAAGAAATAGAGAAAATACCGTAACTTGGAATTATAAGAGTAAGTAAAATTTAGCTTCTTTGAAGATAAATTTATTAAAATCAGAAAAAAATGATTGAATTAAAAAATGATATGAATATGATATTTGTTAATCATATAACGGAATTTTTCTTTTCCTTGTAGAATTTTATGATGGATGTTTATTCACAGTGATGTTCGTCATAATGTTTTAAATAAAAAAACTGAACGTATTTAAATGCATACTTATGTGCCAATATCCCCGAAAACGTTAATTTAAGCTTAGAGTGAATTTTTAATTTATATGTACGAATGTCCCTCAATCGATCAGAATAGACTTATTTTTTCGTCGGCACGCATAGTCGGCAGATTAAAGGTCGCAATATTTTTTTTTTGCAACGTATCCCGTGTTCAATAAAAGAATTTGTTTTTCAGTCATTCACAGGAGATACATTTTCCTACTGGATACGAGGTGTGCTACAAAACTCATCGAAAAAGAAATGTTGCAACCTTTACTCTGTCGACTGTGTGTGTGTGTGTGTGTGTGTGTGTACCACACGCCAGATATATTTTCCAATCCTAAGTGAAAACATCTACTCGATGATTCACAGTGAAGCATTCACTTCACATAAATGAAATATCACCCGAATTCGTGAAACTCAGCTGTCACTCTATCCTTAATAGAAATTGAACCTCGTGAATGTCCAGCCACAAGGTAATAAATTCATGTCAACGTCGTTACTAGCCAGTAATGGTTAGAGCAGCAGTAGCTAGATAATGGCTAGATAAATAAGTCTGATGGTTAAATCAGCTGATGGTTAAACAAAAAAAAGATACAGTTATGAGATGAAAAAGTTATAACTAGTCATAACTAATTGTCAGTCAGTGATATAACACTCATTTTTGTTCTTCGAAGATTTTAATGGAATAACGTACCCTCAGTTTTTATTTGCTATTTTATACTTAAATGCTAGTGACGGATATTTAGGGTATTAATTATATTATACAAGATGTCTTATTTTAAACGGAATGGATGAAAATCTTAAAAAAACTATGTGTCATCGAGAAATATAGTTCAAACAAAAATTGCACTGTATCGAAGAGGAAATATGATGGTAATATTGAGATGACCGAGTAATTGGTTTTTTTAAAGTCATTTCAAAGTAAACTATATTTTTCAAATAGAAACCCCAAATTTTTACTGCGAAATGGGTGATATTACGTGAAAAAATAAGAAACTTTCATACCTAACTTTTTTTTTATCATCATATGTTTCCCTCTCGATGACATAGTTTTTGAGATATTTATCTATCCCATTTAAAACGGAACACCTTGTATATTTTAGAATAGACAGTGCGATCTCTCAAGTTTTATATAATGGCTATAGATAACAGCTAAATTACCAAACCGATTCCACAATTTAATGAATAATCAGCCAATAACAAACTATATAATAACGAGCTCGAAAATGTCATTGAGCTTGTATCAGCAAGCTATTAACTTTCGACTGAGACCGACTACTTTACTTAAAAAATCCGATGGAATTATATAAGTAAAATATCAATATATAATCGAAACCTAATTTTGTAATTAAATTAAATAGATCAACATATAATATAGAAAAATATGTAAATTTACATAAGATCTTGATCATTTAAATCAAGACACAATTAAAAATGAAAGAAATAGGTAATATTTCTATTTTGGGAAAAATGTGCATTTGATTGAAACGATACTGGTCGCAATAAGATGTTATAAGATTAGAATTTATTTCGATCATTTTCTGTCGGCTCTTTTAAACAGGGTAGAATACATTTCGACTCCTGGAGTGCAGTGTCACCCCCAGCAATACAGAAAGCCCCGATTAGTAATATCCGCATCCACGAATCTTCCCCGATCGGCGTCTCAGGCCGTGAGATGCAGCGTGCAACGCACCGACACGGCTTCTTTTCGTCGACCTTCCCCTCCTCCCCCATTCTTCTGTAGATTAAACGATTATCATCGCGCACGACAAACACCGCGTGGGCGCGACACTCTCGATGAGAGGGCTCAATCCTCTCCTTCGGATATTCTTATTGGCGCGATAGGGAAGGTAGGTAGGTAGGTAGGCATGTGGCTTTCGTATTGATCTACTCCGGCGAGAGCTTCGTGCGACCTTTAGTGCCCCTCCACGCCCCTCCAACCCCGTGTCGCTCTCTGTGTGTCGCGGGGGTGGTGGGTTCCGAAACGGGGGTGGCGACGGGACCCCCGGCGCGACCTACAACAACCCGAGCGCGCACAGCTGATTTCGTAACAGTGGGGTGGCGGGGCGGAGGTGGCCGACACTCCCGGAATCCCGCCGTTCTCCGGAAATCCATCCGCTGTGACCTATATACCGCCCTCCCCGAACGTCGGAACGTCGCGGAACCGGACCGAGCCGATACGCGCGCAGCGGCGCGTTTTAATTCCCGAGTCTAATTGGGATATTGCCGCTTTCGTCGTGCCGGTGCGACGAAAAAGCGCGGGATGCTCGCGCGGTTTACAGGGAGGAGACAGAGAGAAAGGGGAGGAAAGAGACGAAAAACTGGAGAACTTCTCTCGTCTCTCGTTACGAAAATCGGCTTACCTCTTTTGCGTTTCCTTCCTTTTTTTCTGCTCCATTCCTGGGGCTGAAATAAAAGTCCACGTTAGAAACTCCAATTACGGTCGAAATTCGGAGATCCCAATTAAGTCTGGGTCGCGTCGGATCGCAAACATGCGAATCACGCTGGGTGTACAATGTCGCAACGTACCGGGTATGCGATCGACGCACCCTCCCGCAGAAAAGCGCGAGCGCTTGTGGAAACAGCGGAGCGACGCCGGCCTGGCCGAAAGTCACAGATTACATAACTCCTCGGGAGCGTGCGAAACGTCGCGTAGGAGCTGCATCGGTGGACCACGAGGAGGCCAAACCGGTACGTCCGATGAGAGGAGGGCTCGTGAGCTGGCTGGCGCGAGGTCGGGCCTTGACCTTGGTACGTGGACGAAGGGCCTCGGCCGGTCTGTATGCGATCGATAACGGGAGAGATTCTTCGAGCGCGCCATCGACGACGCGCTGTCGTCCTCGGGAGGACGAGACGGGCGAAAACGCCTGAAAGAGAGAGAGAGAGAGAGAGAAATGAAATCTACTCTTCTTTTTCCAATTCCTTCCTGGGAATCCGCTTTCCAAGGAGGAAAAAATGATGGAGACTCGATGAATTCGCTCGAACTCGAGGACGAGCATGACTCGATTTCGCGTCCTCGCTCGCTCATTCATGCGGCACGCTTGAAGCCCGTGTCAAACTAGGGATAACGTCCATTAAGCCTGTGTCACACTAAAGGCAGACTCCATTAGAGCAGCTTCAGAACAGTTTATTTATATAATAATGTCATCACGTTCCTTGTATAAAAAATGCTTCGAAGTACTTGCAACGTTAAATAGATCGCACCTTAGGTATCGGAGATTGAAGATTGGAATTATTTGGTAAATACCGCCTAATAGTAACATTGCGTCAAAGATTTTCCGATCTCAACGATGTAACTGTTAAATACAACATACCCGGATAGACAAAAATGCTGAACATAGTATGTAAACATTTAATATATATTTTGTGATACCATTGCAACATTACGTGTTTAAAATATGCTTGTTTTAAGAAATACTCGTTTATTACGCCTTAATCTTAATTAAAGTATTTCTTTATTATTATTACTAAATCAATATAGACCGGCGCTACGCGCGCACTATTTAACTAATTATTATTATACAGAAAGAAAATCTCAGTTCGTCCAATTAAATAAACACTAGACTAAAATTCGTTGACAAGAAAAGTGACATCTCCATTACTGTCAAAACACATAACCTACGCGTTCTCTTTCGAGTAAAGTAAGCAACAATATTCATGGCATCAGAATATTATTGCAATATTGCTGCAATTTTCATGGTATCAAATGACTTTTTTTATAAACTGTCAGATTCTTGTTATATGAGGACACATCTTCACGTACTTACGTTAGTCACGATCAGAAAATATACTAAAATGTGTCTATCTGGGTAAGGTCTAAGCTTTTCAGCTGAATTAAATTTCACTTTTTGCTTTTAGAGCGAAATTAGTACATAATTTATCGTTAAAGGAACGAAAGTCCATTTTAACATTTGTTCAATTAAAACAACAGATCTATATGTTATATTGCACTTCATTATTGAGTGAAATTATAATTGAAACCTATTACATGGCAATGTTAATCCGGTTTAATAATATCCGTAGTTAATGATCCGCTTGTATTTAAATGGAATATATTTTTAGATCTAAAAGAATATACTAATCGGATGCAAGGGTTTATTAGCTTAACGATTGTTACTAAACCGGATTAACATTGCCATGTAACAGGCCTCATTGATTGGTGTAATGTTGCTATTACTTAATATTTACTGGGCACGTGATTTATGCTATTCTAATCTACATCTATGTATCTAATAATATCTATTTTAATCTACATACCATATATATAGTTTAATACGGATTTCAGACGCTTCAAAGTGTTCTGACGTCATCACACCCCGTGTACAGTCAATGAACGAAAGGTTGCGTTGCTTCTACCTCGATAAGTTTCACAATGCATTCGCATCCAATAGGAAAATTTATTTAAAAATACACTGTCCTATTGAACATACCGAATGCGTTCTACAGTTTGTCGAGACGAAAGTGTTGCGCACCTTATCTTCCATTGACTACGTGAAAAATAGTTTGAAATCTACGAAACGTCTAGTGTATTGCACCTTAAATATCGAAGATGGAAGATTGTGGATTAAAGATTGCAACCGATTAATCGTCAGAAAGACGAACCACGATCGGGATCAGTCGATTCGTCGTTGAATTCCAGTCTTCAATTGGTAACCCTCAATCTTTATCAATTGTATACCGTCTTAACACTTTGACGGCCGCTGTCAAGCTATCACCTTATAAAAAGATATTCCCACTGAAGAACAATTTTCACAATTGTAATATCATAAGAGCTCTACAGGATGAAACTATAACCACTATATTACTATATTGAGTATCTTTGAAACTTGAGAAAGAGTGAGGGAAAAAAATATATCTAACAAAGCAATTGCATTGCATTGGTCATTACTGCAAACCCCTATAAATATTTGCAAATCCCTACTAAATATTTTTCATCTTCATCTACATAGTAAAAAAAATTTGGTTAAAAACGGTCCACGGAAATTGTGTGTTACTTTAACATGGGAATGTGTTAAAAAATACGCAAATATTTATTAAAAACTACACAAATATCATGTTAACACACTCATCTTAACAACATTTTTTATTATGTAGCCTCGTTAATAAAATATTTTCATCTTTTTAAGCTACTCAAAATGGCAATAGTTATCGTATCATCCTGTAAAGCTAAATAATATGCAGAATCGTGTACAAGGAAGATGCTCATGTATCCAGAGCATCGTGAAACACAGTAAAAAAACATTTTGTTCTTGTGTTAAGATCGGCTCTTGTTAAAATTTTTGTATTGAATTTCTGACATACCCGTGTGTTAATTTAACATATCATGTTAATACCATCTCAACATCTTATGTCGACATTCGATATATTCAATACATAAGTGTTAAAATGGCACATTTTATATTTCAGTGCCGATTAACGTAAAGATTTTGTATTAATTTTTTATATAATATTTATGTTACTTTTCAACATATTCACCTTGTATTGAATTGACAAAAAAATTTGAGCGGACCGTGCATAAGCGAAATATGTTAAATTCAACAGAAAATTTTTTCCTGTGCGTGAGCCCTCGCGACCTGCCGGCCGAGACCGTTCGAGCAGTCATTTTCCCGAGACCAACAGCAGAATCCGTCAAAGTGTTAACGCGATCGCCTCGGAAACGCGGTCCCGGCGGCGGCAGAATTTCAGGTAGCAACGGGGGCCATCGCTCGCTCGCGAGCAGCCGGCCGAAAGTTTCCTCCGCAGAAATAGCGGAACGACGGAACGACGCGCGAGAGCAAGCGAGCGGGCGAGTCGGCCTCGCCGGCGGAAGGGGGGCCGCGAGAAGGGTGGCGATTGGCTGAAACGGACGAGGAGAGGCTCGCGGCGCTGTCGCGAGGCGATCCCGCGCCGTTCCGCGTCGCGCCGCTTCGGCACTTCGTTTCCGACCCGCGCGGCGTTCGTACGGCAACTACGACACCTCGAGCGCTTTTGCTGCCGCTGCTACGTGTGCTTGTCCGTGCGCAGGACCCTAAGGTGCGTCTACTACTACTACTACCACCACCACCACTACCGGTCGTCCCCCGATCGCATCCCGTAACCGCTTCTCTCCGTGGTCGCTCGTGCCTCAGGTAGGTGAGTCACACCGGAGATCGCTGCGTGCGATTTTCCTCGTCTGCCGGGCGCGTTTTTCTCTCTCGCGCGCGCGCGACCTGGCTGTCGTTATGTCACATGTACGCGATCCAGAAACTTCGATCCGTAGATCCTGTCGGCGTCGCCCGCCCGGTTGCGCGAAGCCGGCGAACCTCGTCCCCTTCGCCGGCGGACGAGGCTTCCTCCCCCCCCCCTTCCTTGTTCGTCTTTTAAGGTTAGAAAGGCTCGGCTCGTCTCTCGTTCTTGTGGGAACGTGGTACCGGGCGTCTTTCTTGTTCCCTCCCACCCTCGGTAAAATATTCGCAATCCGATCCGTCTCTTCCTTCTGTGAAGAGATTCATTCGAAAGGTATGTGCTTGAGCGAGATAAGGGAAACGTGTATATGTCTGTCGTCGGAGAAACGCACAAAGAGAGAGAGAGAGAGGGGAGGAAACTAACGAAATGAAGATCGGGAAGGAGCACAGCCGGGATGTCGGGTTTCCGGGCTGGCGGCTCACCGTGCCGAAATTAGTCCCCATCGTTGATAACCGAGTATCGCCTCGAAATGCCACAGGAATTACAATCGGCCGAGTCGAACGGGACTAAATTCCTCGCGAAGTCGACGATACTGTCCCGTTTCGCGTGCACTACTACGCATGATCTTTGCATTTCTCTCGATTTCTTCCCCGTCTCTCTCTCTCTCTCGCTCTCTCTTTCTCTCGCCTTCGAAATATACATATTCGTTTCATCTCGGGTGCCTAATTTGTCCCTGTCGTGTGGTATATTTATAACAACGACGAAACCACGGTTAAAATGTCCCACACCGACGTGTAAGATTAAGATTTGCGCGCAATGGAGTGAACCGTACTTCTCGTCCCCGATTTGTCCGTCATTTGTTCCCTTCGAGGTAACAGTCTCGTCGCACATACCGTTTCGCCTCAAGAGATACCGAGAAGCCCGGCCGTTTCCAATCGTGTCTCGCACGTTCACCGGTCCCCATCCTCTTCGCCGGATGGACCGTGTCGTGTTCTCGGAACTCGAGACTAAATGAATTTTGTTCTCGTTTTGTGCCTTCGGAATGAAACGTGCAGGTTCACGAAGGATCGGAGGGAACCATTGTCAGAAACGCGGCTGAAGGGACGAATATCTCTCTCTTTCTCCAGTATTTCGTCTCGTTTCCTCACGGGGAGTCGTCTATATATACGTCTTAGTTTCGAAAAGAAGCTGCGGAGCGGCTTGAGGAGACGCGAGCGGATCTCCGCAGATTCGTCGGAACCGTTCTATGTTTTCGCGAAGGCGTCGTCAGCTCTTGAGAGAAAGAGAGAAAGAGAATTGACGACGATCGAGAAGCTCCACCGTCCCCGAAATCGACCCGGTCGCAGCCCTCGCCGCCGCCGGCCGATAACGGCAAACGCCGAGATGAGACTCAGCGCGAGTATAACGGAGGCGTTTACGTAATAGCGGTGTGCAGCGATGACAATCGATAAAACGTCGTAACGATGGCCATGTCGCGCGCGCGACGCGGAAATCGCACGGGCCCGTCTACGTGCATCCACTCGCACCTCCGAGGCGGCGTATCGAAATCGGCCGATACGAACGTCGCAGTGACGATCGCGCGATAACGAGGCCCAATTCCTTGCGAGGCGATATTGGTATGTGCGCGGACTCTACCGGGTGTCCCGAGCATGCCGTTCGCGAAATCGTCGATCCTGTTTCTCCGATCCTTACCTCTTATCTTTTTTCACTTTTTCTTTCACGCGCATTAAATATCCAAAAAACATTATCGTTCATTAAACCTAGTCTCATTGATTTTTCTAATCGTTCCCATCGCAACCGGATATCATAAAATACACGCGATACGCCAGGTCGTCAAAATGACGGATTAGCCGAGTAATCAACAGTCACATAATGTATATTTCAAACAAGATGTTAACGATTGGAAAGATTAATGAGGCCTGACTGGAGAAATGTGAACTTCGTTGAAGTCGAGCGTACGCCGACACATTTCTCGTTATTTTGCACGTTGTTTCCTTTTTTACTGCTATCGCGCTCGACGATAATTACAGTTTCCTTTTGTGTCATCGCACCGATGACGCGACTGGGTGCGCGAAACGCGAAAAAGTAAGAGATAGAGAGAGAAGCGACGATGCGATTCAGAAGATGACCGCGCGCGCGAGACGATTAATGACGATGAGTCTCTTGCTCCATCTACGATTATTACGTACACCCTTTCAATTGAGGCGCCCAACAACGGCTGCTCCTAGCTCGCCCGGCGAAGAGGACGTTCTCAATGAGAGAGGGATCGTCCAAAATTGCGCGCGATTCTTCACGATTTTTCGCAATTTTTCGCGATCCTTCATGATTTTTGCAACTCTCCGTGATTTTTGCAATTCTTCGTGATTATTAGAATTCTTCATGATTATTGCGATTTTTCGCGATCTTTACGATTCTTCGCGTTTCGTTTACTTCCGCGCGCGCTATAATTCAATTCGGAGACTTTTCATTCGATCGAACGCGCCGCGCGATACTTCCTCTCGGCGAGAATATATTCCTGATCGGGAACGCGCCTCTCATTTCCGTTCGAACGGACGGACGAACGAACGATCGATAATCGTCCCGTTCGATCACGATCCGCCGGCACGCTGATCGAACATGCAAATTGTTTAGGCGCGTTGTTGCGGCGAATTTCCGCTGCGCCCGCACACCCGCGGAAGGTGCACCAATGCAGATTAAGTCCCCGGGTCTGCGCGCGCGAACCGCCACGGCGGAGAGCGATTACGTAAGTTAGCGGGATGCTCTTCGCTGCACACTCGGTGAGCTTCGATTTATCGCACGCTGGGTGTCCCGGACCACCGCGGAAAAATAATCCAGAGATCTTTCGATTATCCATCGAATTCTATCAGAGACAAGCCTGGGGGGAATTTTTTCTCCTTGCGCTGAAACTTATCGCTTGCGAATCCGGTGTAATATATGACCGTCACCGTGTATGATTGACAGAGTTTCAAAATCTGCTGTTCTTTTTGAAAATTCTGTCTACAGTTTTATAAAAGTAGAATTAAAAGACCGATTATAAAGAAACTATATGTATGTATATATATATATATTTTTTTTTTATCTTATGAATTATTATATGAATAATAATAATTGTTTTATCTTATGAATGGATTAAATTTATATATATATATATATATATATATATATATA